>NC_136353.1:1950790-1983290 GCF_964198595.1 Lampetra fluviatilis
CGCCATGGAGAACGTCTACCCCTTCATCCTGCTGGGCGCACTCTACGTTCTGATGGCGGGGCCGAGTCCGTCCGTGGCGCGCGCCCACTTCCGCGTGTTCGCGTGCGCGCGCGCCGCCCACGTGACCGCCTACCTGCTCGCCTGGCCCGCCCCCTCCCGCTCAGTCGCTCACCTGGTGAGCCTCCTCACCAACCTGTCCATGGGCATGCAAGTGCTGTGGGTGCTCGCGCCTGACTGGTGAGGGGGGTGAGGGGGGTGAGGGTGAGGGGGGTGAGGGTGGGGAGGGGTGGTGAGGTGGGTGGTGAGGGGGGTGAGGGGAGGGGGATGGTGGTGAGGGGGGGGGTGAGGGGGGGGGTGAGGGTGGTGAGCCTCCTCACCAACCTGTCCATGGGCATGCAAGTGCTGTGGGTGCTCGCGTCTGACTGGTGAGGGGGGTGAGGGGGGTGAGGGGGGTGAGGGGGGTGGTGAGGGGGGGTGAGGGGGGGGTGAGGGTGGTGAGCCTCCTCACCAACCTGTCCATGGGCATGCAAGTGCTGTGGGTGCTCGCGTCTGACTGGTGAGGGTGGGGGTGAGGGGGGGGGTGGCGAGGGTGAGGGGGTGGGGGGGTGAGGGGGGTGAGGGTGGGGGGCGGGTGGTGAGGGTGGTGAGGGGGGGGGGTGAGGGGGTGGTGAGGGGGGTGAGGGGAGGGGGATGGTGGTGAGGGGGGTGAGGAGGGGGTGAGGGTGGTGAGCCTCCTCACCAACCTGTCCATGGGCATGCAAGTGCTGTGGGTGCTCGCGTCTGCCTGGGTGAGGGGGGTGAGGGGGGGGGGTGGTGAGGGGGGGGGGTGGTGAGGGTGAGGGGGGTGAGGGGGGGTGGGGGGGTGAGGGTGGGGGGCGGGTGGTGAGGGTGGTGAGGGGGGTGGGGGGGTGAGGGTGGTGAGCCTCCTCACCAACCTGTCCATGGGCATGCAAGTGCTGTGGGTGCTCGCGCCTGCCTGGTGAGGGGGGTGAGGGGGGGGGGTGGTGAGGGTGAGGGGGTGGGGGGGTGAGGGGGGGTGGGGGGGTGAGGGTGGGGGGCGGGTGGTGAGGGGGGTGGTGAGGGGGGGGGGGTGGTGAGGGGGTGGGGGGGTGAGGGTGGTGAGGGGGGGGGTGAGGGTGGTGAGGGGGGGGGTGGGGGTGGTGAGGGTGGTGAGCCTCCTCACCAATCTGTCCATGGGCATGCAAGTGCTGTGGGTGGTTGTGCTTGCCTGGTGAGGGTGAGGGGGGGTGGTGAGGGGGGTGAGGGGGGTGAGGGTGAGGGGGGGGTGGTGAGGGGGGTGAGGGGGGGTGAGGGGGGGATGAGGGGGGTGGTGGTGAGGGGGGGGTGAGGGTGGTGGTGAGGGTGGAGGTGGTGGTAAGGGTGGTGAGTGTTACAGAATGGTGAGTGGTGAGTGAGACGTGGTGAGGGTGGGTAGTGGTGAGTGAGACATAGTGAGCATGGTGAGAGTGGTGAGTGAGTGAGACGTGGTGTCAGTGGTGAGTGTTGGTGGTGAGACGTGGTGAGCATGGTTAGTGGTGGTGGTGAGAGTAGTGAGTGGTGCTGAGTGGTGGTGGTGAGCGTGGTGAGTTGTGAGTGAGTGAGACGTGGTGAGCGTGGTGAGTGGTGAGCGTGGTGAGAGTGGTGAGTGGTGAGAGTGGTGAGAGTGGTGAGTGAGTGAGACGTGGTGAGCGTGGTGAGTGGTGGTGAGAGTGGTGAGAGTGGTGAGTGGTGAGAGTGGTGAGTGAGTGAGACGTGGTGAGCGTGGTGAGTGGGTGGTGAGCGTGGTGAGTTGTGAGTGAGTGAGACGTGGTGAATGAGTGAGACGTGGTGAGAGTGGTGAGAGTGGTGAGTGAGTGAGACGTGGTGAGCGTGGTGAGTGGTGGTGGTGAGCGTGGTGAGTTGTGAGTGAGTGAGACGTGGTGAATGAGTGAGACGTGGTGAGAGTGGTGAGTGGTGAGAGTGGTGAGTGAGTGAGACGTGGTGAGAATGGTGAGTGGTGAGAGTGGTGAGTGAGACGTGGTGAGAATGGTGAGTGGTGGTGAGTGAGACGTGGTGAGGGTGGTGAGTGGTGAGTGAGTGAGACGTGGTGAGAATGGTGAGTGGTGGTGGTGAGAGTGGTGAGTGGTGGTGAGTGAAACGTTGTGAGAGTGGTTAGTGGTGGTGGTGAGAGTGGTGAGTGAGTGAGACGTGGTGAGAATGGTGAGTGGTGGTGGTGAGAGTGGTGAGCGTGGTGAGTGGTGGTGAGTGGTGGTGAGTGAGACGTGGTGTCAGTGGTGAGGGGAGTAGCGGCTCACTCTCTCCATCTCGCTCACCGGGTGAGCATCGCTCACCACGTGGTCACGTGTCCGTGCCGAGGATGTGATGCTGATATGGAATAAAAACGAATCCATTGTGAACCTGATGTGGTCATTGTGAACTCACCAACCCACTCACCCACTCACTCACTCACTCACCCACCCACCCACTCACCCACCCACTCACCCACCCACTCACCCACCCACTCACCCACTCACTCACCCACCCACCCACCCACTCACTCACTCACCCACCCACTCACCCACTCACTCACCCACCCACCCACTCACTCACTCACCTACCCACTCACTCACCCACTCACTCACCCACCCACCCACTCACTCACCCACTCACTCACTCACTCACCCACTCACTCACCCACTCACTCACTCACCCACCCACCCACTCACCCACTCACTCACTCACCCACTCACTCACCCACTCACTCACTCACCCACTCACTCACCCACTCACCCACCCACTCACTCACTCACCCACTCACTCACTCACTCACCCACTCACCCACCCACTCACTCACCCACCCACTCACTAACCCACCCACCCACTCACCCACTCACCAACTCACCCACTCACCAACTCACCCACTCACCCACCCACTCACTAACTCACCAAGTCACCCACCCACTCATTCACCCCACCCACTCACTCAACCACCCATCCACTCACTAACACACACACTCACCCACTCACCCACCCACTCACTCAACTACTCACCCACCCACCCACTCACTCACTCACCCCACCCACCCACCCACTCACCCACTCACTCACTCACCCACTCACTCACCTCACCCACTCACCCACTCACCCACTCACTCACCAACTCACCCACCCACCCACCCACTCACCAACTCACCCACCCACCCACTCACCAAGTCACCCACCCACTCACTCACTCACCCACTCACTCACCCACTCACCCACCCACCCACTAACCCACTCACTCAACCACCCACCCACTCACTAACTCATCCACTCACCCACTCACTCACTCACCCCACTCACTCACCAACTCACCCACCCACCCACCCACTCACCAACTCACCCACCCACCCACTCACCAAGTCACCCACCCACTCACTCACTCACTCACCCACTCACTCACCCACTCACCCACCCACTAACCCACTCACTCAACCACCCACCCACTCACTAACTCATCCACTCACCCACTCACTCACCCACCAACTCACTCACCCACCAACTCACTCACCCAGCCACCCACTCATCCACTCACTAACACACACAGACACACAGACACACACATGTACACACACACACATGTACACACACACATGTACACACACACACATGTACACACACACATGTACACACACACACAGACACACACATGTACACACACACACAGACACACACATGTACACACACACACATGTACACACACACATGTACACACACACACACAGACACACACATGTACACACACACACATGTACACACACACACATGTACACACACACATGTACACACACACACAGACACACACATGTACACACACATGTACACACACACATGTACACACACACACAGACACACACATGTACACACACACATGTACACACACACACAGACACACACATGTACACACACACACATGTACACACACACATGTACACACACACACAGACACACACATGTACACACACACACATGTACACACACACAGACACACACACACAGACACACACATGCACACACACACATGTACACACAGACACACACATGTACACACACACATGTACACACACACAGACACACACATGTACACACACACAGACACACACATGTACACACACAGGAAGGGTGTTCGTGAGGTGACAAGAAAATCGCCTTCCGTGAATTATCTCACAGCGGAAGGTCCGCTGGCACACACACACACAGACACACACACAGACACACACACAGACACACACACAGACACACACACACAGACACACACACAGACACACACACAGACACACACACAGACACACACACACAGATACACACACAGACACACACACAGATACACACACAGACACACACACAGATACACACACAGACACACACACAGATACACACACAGACACACACACAGACACACACACACAGACACACACACAGACACACACACAGACACACACACAGACACACACACACAGATACACACACAGACACACACACAGATACACACACAGACACACACACAGATACACACACAGACACACACACAGACACACACACAGACACACACACAGACACACACACAGACACACACACAGACACACACACAGACACACACACAGACACACACACAGACACACACAGACACAGACACACACACAGACACACACACACACACAGACACACACACAGACACACACACAGACACACACACACACACAGTCACACACACAGACACACACACAGACACACACACACAGATACACACACAGACACACACACAGATACACACACAGACACACACACAGATACACACACACAGACACACACACAGATACACACACAGACACACACACAGACACACACACAGACACACACACAGACACACACACAGACACACACACAGACACACACACAGACACACACAGACACAGACACAGACACACACACAGACACACACACACACAGACACACACACAGACACACACACAGACACACACACACACAGTCACACACACAGATACACACACAGACACATACACAGACACACACAGACACACACACAGACACACACAGACACACACACACAGACACGCAGACACATACACAGACACACACATAGACACACACACAGACACACGCAGATACACAGACACACACACCACAGACACGCACACAGACACACACAGACACACACACACACAGTCACACACACAGATACACACACAGACACACGCAGATACACAGACACACATACACAGACACGCAGACACACAGACACATACACAGACATACACATAGATACACACACAGACACACACACACAAACACACGCAGTCACACACTGTCAGACACACGCAGACACACGCAGACACACACAGACACACACACAGACACACGCAGTCACACGCAGTCACACACACACAGACACACGCAGACACACACACACAGACACACACAGACACAAACACAGACACACGCAGATACACAGACACACACACACAAAGATAAAGACAAAGATCCCCCGTGTAGCCTTAACAGACTGTAGGGGCAAGTGCTGTTAGCGAGCACCTATGAAGGCCGGAACGGTACACGAGGGGGTGGGTGGCCAGCACCACGCCGGACCGCCTTTCACAGACACACAGACAGACAGACACACACAGAGACAACAACCGCCGTTCGCCACTAAGTGGCGGTGACGTCACCACGACGCTTGTGCCAGGCCACGTGCACCTTTAGGCCACGTGAAGTGTTGAACGCCCGCTGGCAGGAGGTCACGGGGCAGACCCAGCAGGTGCCACGGGTCGACTGACCGAGATGACTGGCTGATGCACCACCTGTGCCCCCTACTGTGCCAACTTGCTGTGCTTTAGCCACCCGGCACTCCGCTCGTTGTTGTGAGCGTCGCTCCTCCGCCCTCCGTTGTTGTTGGAGGGCGACTGCCTCCAACTGCCCAGTAGCGTCCTTCACGAGCCTCCTCCACTGAGGCCGATCTTGACACCGCTGGTACCAGTCATCGGCAAGTCCACTCAGCTCCACGTCCTCCTGTACCACATCACTCCATCTCTTCTCTAGCCCGTGTCACTCACCCACTCACCCACCTACTCACTCACTCACTCACCCACCCACTCACCCACTCACCCACCCACCCACCCACTCACCCACCCACCCACCCACTCACTCACCCACCCACTCACCTCACCCACCCACTAACTCACCCACCCACTCACCCACCCACCCACCCACTCACCCACCCACTCACCCACCCACTCACTCACCCACCCAACCACCCACCCACCCACCCAACCACCCACCCACCCAACCACCCACCCACCCAACCACCCACCCAACCACCCACCCACCCAACCACCCACCCACCCAACCACCCACCCTGGCTGGGCATGCGGTATATCACCATCACCACCACCACCATCATCATCACCATCACCACCACCATCACCACCATCACCACCACCACCATCATCACCATCACCACCATCATCACCACCATCATCACCACCATCATCACCACCACCACCACCATCATCACCACCACCATCACCACCACCATCACCACCACCACCATCACCACCACCATCACCACCATCACCACCATCACCACCACCATCACCACCACCATCACCACCACCAGTGTGTAAATGAAGTTGTTTATTTACCATCATGGCAGAACAGGGTGATGCATGAATCGAATCTCACCACCATCGCCGCCATCATCATCATCATCAACAACAACATCACCACCATCACCACCATGGTCTGATTCCTCTCCCTGCTGCCCCCCCACCCCCCCTCCCTGCTGCACCCCCACCCCCCCTCCCTGCTGCCCCCCCACCCCCCCTCCCTGCTGCCCCCCCACCCCCTCATCCTGCTGCCCCCCCCACCCCCCCCCTCCCCCCCCCTCCCTGCTGCCCCCCTCCCCCCTCACCCTGCTGCACCCCCACCCCCCCTCCCTGCTGCCCCCCCACCCCCCCTCCCTGCTGCCCCCCTCCCTGCTGCCCCCCCACCCCCCCTCCCTGCTGCACCCCCCACCCCCTCACCCTGCTGCCCCCCTCCCCCCCCCTCCCTGCTGCCCCCCCACCCCCCCTCCCTGCTGCCCCCCCACCCCCCCTCCCTGCTGCCCCCCCACCCCCCCTCCCCCCCCTCCCTGCTGCCCCCCCGCCCCCTCACCCTGTAGCCCCCCCCGCCCCCTCACCCTGCTGCCCCCCCACCCCCTCACCCTGCTGCCCCCCCGCCCCCTCACCCTGTAGCCCCCCCACCCCCTCACCCTGCTGCCCCCCCACCCCCCCTCCCCCCTCACCCTGCTGCCCCCCCGCCCCCTCACCCTGCTGCCCCCTCACCCCCTCACCCTGCTGCCCCCCCACCCCCCCTCCCTGCTGCCCCCCCACCCCCTCACCCTGCTGCCCCCCTCCTCCCCCCCCTCCCTGCTGCCCCCCTCCCCCCTCACCCTGCTGCCCCCCTCCCCCCCCTCCCCCCTCACCCTGCTGCCCCCCCCCCGCTGCCCTCTCAAACAGCAGCAGGAGCTCGTAGTGAGGGGTGTGGGGGAAGAGATCCACAGCGGCCGCTCTGATTGGTCGGAACGGAGGCCCTCGCATCCGATTGGACGGCGCCCGGCAGAGACTGGGGGGGGGGTGGGGGGGTGGGGGGGTAGGGGGGTGAGTGGGTGGGTGGGTGGGTGGGTGGGGGGGTGAGTGAGTGAGTGGGTGGGTGAGTGAGTGGGTGGGTGGGGGGGTGAGTGGGTGGGTGAGTGGGTGGATGAGTGGGTGGGTGAGTGGGTGGGTGAGTGAGTGGGTGAGTGGGTGGGTGAGTGGGTGGGTGGGTGGGTGAGTGGGTGGGTGGGTGGGTGAGTGAGTGAGTGGGTGAGTGGGAGGGTGAGTGAGTGGGTGGGTGAGTGAGTGAGAGGGTGGGTGGGTGGGTGAGTGGGTGGGTGGATGGATGGGTGGGTGAGTGGGTGGGTGAGTGGGTGGGTGAGTGAGTGGGTGGGTGGGTGGGTGAGTGAGTGGGTGAGTGAGTGGGTGGGTGAGGGAGTGAGTGGGTGAGTGGGTAAGTGGGTGAGTGAGTGGGTGAGTGGGTGGGTGGGTAAGGGAGTGAGTGGGTGAGTGGGTGGGTGGGTGAGTGGGTGAGTGAGTGGGTGAGTGGGTGGGTGGGTGAGTGAGTAGGTGAGTGAGTAGGTGAGTGAGTAGGTGAGTAGGTGAGTAGGTGAGTGAGTGGGTGGGTGGGGGGGTGAGTGGGTGGGTGGGTGAGTGGGTGGATGAGTGGGTGGGTGAGTGGGTGGGTGAGTGAGTGGGTGAGTGGGTGGGTGAGTGGGTGGGTGGGTGAGTGGGTGGGTGGGTGAGTGAGTGAGTGGGTGAGTGAGAGGGTGAGTGAGTGGGTGGGTGAGTGAGTGAGAGGGTGGGTGGGTGGGTGGGTGAGTGGGTGGGTGGATGGATGGGTGGGTGAGTGGGTGGGTGGGTGAGTGGGTGGGTGAGTGAGTGGGTGGGTGGGTGAGTGAGTGAGTGGGTGAGTGAGTGGGTGGGTGAGGGAGTGAGTGGGTGAGTGGGTAAGTGGGTGAGTGAGTGGGTGAGTGGGTGGGTGGGTAAGGAAATGAGTGGGTGAGTGGGTGGGTGGGTGAGTGGGTGAGTGAGTGGGTGAGTGGGTGGGGTGGGTGAGTGAGTGAGTAGGTGAGTGAGTAGGTGAGTGAGTAGGTGAGTAGGTGAGTAGGTGAGTGAGTGGGTGGGTGGGTGAGTAGGTGAGTAGGTGAGCGAGTAGGTGAGTAGGTGGGTGAGTAGGTGAGTAGGTAAGTGTGTGAGTAGGTGAGTAGGTGAGTAGGTGAGTGAGTAGGTGAGTAGGTGAGTGAGTGAGTAGGTGAGTAGGTGAGTAGGTGAGCGAGTAGGTGAGTGAGTAGGTGAGTGAGTAGGTGAGTGAGTGAGTGAGTGAGTGGGCGAGTGAGTGGGTGGATGGGTGGATGGGCGGGTGGGTGGATGGGCAGGTGGGTGGATGGGTGGGTGGGTGAGTAGGTGGGTGAGTGAGTGGGTGAGTAGGTGAGTAGGTGAGTGAGTAGGTGAGTGGGTGAGTAGGTGAGTGAGTAGGTGAGTGGGTGAGTGAGTGAGTAGGTAGGTGAGTGAGTGAGTGAGTGGGTTAGTGAGTGGGTTAGTGGGTGAGTGAGTAGGTGAGCGAGTAGGTGAGTGAGTAGGTGAGCAGGTGAGTAGGTGAGTAGGTGAGTAGGTGAGTGAGTAGGTGAGTGAGTAGGTGAGTAGGTGAGTGAGTAGGTGAGTAGGTGAGTGAGTGAGTGAGTGAATAGGTGAGTGAGTAGGTGAGTAGGTGAGTGAGTAGGTGAGTGAGTAGGTGAATAGGTGAGTGAGTAGGTGAGTAGGTGAGTGAGTAGGTGAGTGAGTAGGTGAGTGAGTAGGTGTGTGAGTAGGTGAGTGAGTAGGTGAGTAGGTGAGTGAGTAGGTGAGTGAGTAGGTGAGTGAGTAGGTGAGTAGGTGAGTGAGTAGGTGAGTAGGTGAGTGAATGAGTGAGTAGGTGAGTGAATGGGTGAGTGAGTAGGTGTGTGAGTAGGTGAGTAGGTGAGTGAGTAGGTGAGTAGGTGAGTGAGTGAGTAGGTGAGTGAGTAGGTGGGTGAGTAGGTGAGTGAGTAGGTGAGTGAGTAGGTGAGTAGGTGAGTGAGTAGGTGAGTGAGTAGGTGAGTAGGTGAGTGAGTAGGTGAGTAGGTGAGTGAATGGGTGAGTAGGTGAGTGAGTGAGTAGGTGAGTAGGTGAGTGAATGGGTGAGTAGGTGAGTGAGTGAGTAGGTGAGTGAATGGGTGAGTGAGTAGGTGTGTGAGTAGGTGAGTAGGTGAGTGAGTAGGTGAGTGAGTAGGTGAGTAGGTGGGTGAGTAGGTGAGTAGGTGAGTAGGTGAGTGAGTAGGTGAGTAGGTGAGTGAGTGAGTAGGTGAGTGAGTAGGTGAGTAGGTGAGTGAGTAGGTGAGTAGGTGAGTGAGTAGGTGAGTAGGTGAGTGAGTGAGTAGGTGAGTGAGTAGGTGAGTAGGTGGGTGAGTAGGTGAGTAGGTGAGTGAGTAGGTGGGTGAGTAGGTGAGTAGGTGAGTGAGTAGGTGTGTGAGTAGGTGAGTGAGTAGGTGAGTAGGTGAGTGAGTGAGTAGGTGAGTAGGTGAGTGAATGGGTGAGTAGGTGAGTGAGTGAGTAGGTGGGTGAGTAGGTGAGTAGGTGAGTGAGTAGGTGAGTAGTGATCTCACTCGTTGAAGTTGCTGGAGGCACTTCGTGGGTTGCAGGAGACGTAGAGGAGGCGGCCCACGCAGACAGAGCGGCGGAGAGCCTGTAGCACTTTGACCTCTACGCTCACACGGTGAGGGTGAGTGGTGAGTGGTGAGGGTGAGCGGTGAGGGTGAGCGGTTAGTGGTGAGGGTGAGTGGTGAGGGTGAGTGGCCTGTACCACCTTGATCTCTACGCTCACACGGTGAGGGTGAGTGGTGAGTGGTGAGGGTGAGTGGTGAGGGTGAGTGGTGAGCGGTGAACGGTGAGTGGGTTGGTGAGTGGGTGGTGTGTGGGGTGGTGTGTGGGGTGGTGAGTGGAGTGGTGAGTGGGGTGGTGAGCGATGTGGGCGAGCGGATGAGCGAGTGGGTGAGCGAGTGGGTAAGCGAGCGGGTGAGTGAGTGGGTGAGCGAGTGGGTGAGCGAGCAGGTGAGCGAGTGGGTGAGCGAGCTTGTGAGCGAAGTGGGTGAGCGACTCACGCAGGCCAGCGCGTGGTGAGCGAGGGGGTGAGTGAGTGGGTGAGTGAGTGGGTGAGCGAGGGGGTGAGTGAGTGGGTGAGCGACATGGTGAGCGTGGGGGTGAGCGAGTGGGTGAGCGAGTGGGTGATTGAGTGGGTGAACGAGTGGGTGAGCGAGTGGGTGATTGAGTGGGTGAGCGAGTGGGTGAGCGAGTGGGTGAGCGAGTGGGTGAGCGAGTGGGTGATTGAGTGAGTGAACGAGTGGGTGAGCGAGTGGGTGATTGAGTGGGTGAACAAGTGGGTGAGCGAGTGGGTGAGCGTGTGGTGAGCGAGCGGGTGAGCGAGCGAAGTGAGCGAGCAAGTGAGCGAGCGGGTGAGCGAGCGGGGTGAGCGAGTGGGTGAGCGAGTGGGTGAGCGAGTGGGTGAGCGAGTGGGTGAGCGAGTGGGTGAACGAGTGGGTGAACGAGTGGGTAAGCGAGTGGGTGAGCGAGTGGGTGAACGAGTGAGTGAGTGATTGAGTGGGTGAGTGAGTGGGTGACCAAGTGGGTGAACGAGTGGGTGAACGAGTGGGTGAGCGAGTGGGTGATTGAGTCGGTAAACGAGTGGGTGAGTGAGTGGGTGATCGAGTGGGTGAGCGAGTGGGTGATTGAGTCGGTGAACGAGTGGGTGAGTGAGTGGGTGATCGAGTGGGTGAGCGAGTGGGTGATTGAGTCGGTGATCGAGTGGGTGAGCGAGTGGGTGATCGAGTGGGTGAGCGAGTGGGTGAGCGAGTGGGTGATCGAGTGGGTGAGCGAGTGGGTGAGCGAGTGGGTGAGCGAGTGGGTGAGCGAGTGGGTGAGCGAGTGGGTGAGCGAGTGGGTGATTGAGTGAGTGAACGAGTGGGTGAGTGAGTGGGGTGAGCGACGTGGTGAGCGTGGGGGTGAGCGACTGGGTGAGCGAGCGGGTGAGTGAGTGGGTAAGCGAGTGGGTGAGCGAGTGGGTGAGCGAGTGGGTGAGCGAGTGGGTGATTGAGTGGGTGAACAAGTGGGTGAGCGAGTGGGTGAGCGAGTGGGTGAGCGAGTGGGTGAGCGAGTGGGTGAGCGAGTGGGTGAGCGAGTGGGTGAACGAGTGGGTGAGTGAGTGGGTGAGCGAGTGGGTGATTGAGTGGGTGAGCGAGTGGGTGATTGAGTGGGTGAGCGAGTGGGTGAGCGAGTGGGTGATTGAGTGGGTGAGCGAGTGGGTGAGCAAGTGGGTGAGCGAGTGGGTGAGCGAGTGGGTGAGCGAGTGGGTGAGCGAGTGGGTGATTGAGTGAGTGAACGAGTGGGTGAGCGAGTGGGTGATTGAGTGGGTGAACGAGTGGGTGAGCGAGTGGGTGATTGAGTGGGTGAGCGAGTGGGTGAGCGAGTGGGTGAGTGAGTGGGTGAGCGAGTGGGTGATTGAGTGAGTGAACGAGTGGGTGAGCGAGTGGGTGATTGAGTGGGTGAACGAGTGGGTGAGCGAGTGGGTGAGCGTGTGGTGAGTGAGCGGGTGAGCAAGCGAGTGAGCGAGCGGGTGAGCGAGTGGGTGAGCGAGTGGGTGAGCGAGTGGGTGAGCGAGTGGATGATTGAGTGGGTGAACGAGTGGGTGAACGAGTGGGTGAGCGAGTGGGTGAACGAGTGGGTGAGCGAGTGGGTGAACGAGTGGGTGAGCGAGTGGGTGAGCGAGTGGGTGAGCGAGTGGGTGAGCGAGTGGATGATTGAGTGGGTGAACGAGTGGGTGAACGAGTGGGTGAACGAGTGGGTGATTGAGTGGATGAGTGTGGGGGTGATTGAGTAGGTGAACGAGTGGGTGAGCGAGTGGGTGAGCGAGTGAATGATCGAGTGGGTGAGCGAGTGGGTGAGCGAGTGGGTGAGCGACTGGGTGAGCGACGTGGTGAGCGTGGGGGTGAGCGTGGGGGTGAGCGAGTGGGTGAGCGAGCGGGTGAACGAGTGGGTGAGCGAGTGAATGATCGAGTGGGTGAGCGAGTGGGTGAGCGAGTGGGTGAGCGAGTGGGTGAGCGAGTGGGTGAGCGACGTGGTGAGCGTGGGGGTGAGCGAGTGGGTGAGCGAGCGGTGTGAGCGAGTGGGTGAGCGAGTGGGTGAGCGAGTGGGTGAGCGAGTGGGTGATTGAGTGGGTGAACGAGTGGGTGAGCGAGTGGGTGAGTGAGTGGGTGAGCGAGTGGGTGAGCGAGGGGGTGAGTGAGTGGGTGAGCGACATGGTGAGCATGGGGGTGAGCGAGTGGGTGAGCGAGTGGGTGATTGAGTGGGTGAACGAGTGGGTGAGCGAGTGGGTGATTGAGTGGGTGAACGAGTGGGTGAGCGAGTGGGTGAGCGAGTGGGTGAGCGAGTGGGTGAGCGAGTGGGTGATTGAGTGAGTGAACGAGTGGGCGAGCGAGTGGGTGATTGAGTGGGTGAACGAGTGGGTGAGCGAGTGGGTGAGCGTGTGGTGAGCGAGCGGTGTGAGCGAGCGAGTGAGCGAGCAAGTGAGCGAGCGGGGTGAGCGAGTGGGTGAGCGAGTGGGTGAGCGAGTGGGTGAGCGAGTGGATGATTGAGTGGGTGAACGAGTGGGTGAGCGAGTGGGTGAGCGAGTGGGTGAACGAGTGGGTGAGTGTGGGGGTGATTGAGTGGGTGAACGAGTGGGTGAACGAGTGGGTGAGTGTGGGGGTGATTGAGTGGGTGAACGAGTGGGTGAGCGAGTGGGTGATCGAGTGGTGTGAACGAGTGGGTGAGTGTGGGGGTGATTGAGTGGGTGAACGAGTGGGTGAACGAGTGGGTGAGTGTGGGGGTGATTGAGTGGGTGAACGAGTGGGTGAGCGAGTGGGTGATTGAGTCGGTGAACGAGTGGGTGAGTGAGTGGGTGATCGAGTGGGTGATCGAGTGGGTGAGCGAGTGGGTGATTGAGTGGGTGAACGAGTGGGTGATTGAGTGGGTGAACGAGTGGGTGAGTGAGTGGGTGATTGAGTGGGTGAACGAGTGGGTGATCGAGTGGGTGAGCGAGTGGGTGATTGAGTGGGTGATCGAGTGGGTGAGCGAGTGGGTGATTGAGTGGGTGAACGAGTGGGTGATCGAGTGGGTGAGCGAGTGGGTGATTGAGTGGGTGAACGAGTGGGTGAGTGAGTGGGTGATTGAGTGGGTGAACGAGTGGGTGATCGAGTGGGTGAGCGAGTGGGTGATTGAGTGGGTGAACGAGTGGGTGAGTGAGTGGGTGATCGAGTGGGTGAACGAGTGGGTGAGTGAGTGGGTGATTGAGTGGGTGAACGAGTGGGTGAGTGAGTGGGTGATTGAGTGGGTGATTGAGTGGGTGAGCGAGTGGGTGAGCGAGTGGGTGAGCGAGTGGGTGAGTGAGTGGGTGATCGAGTGGGTGAGCGAGTGGGTGAGCGAGTGGGTGATTAAGTGGGTGATTGAGTGGGTGAGCGAGTGGGTGAGCGAGTGGGTGAACGAGTGGGTGAGTGAGTGGGTGATCGAGTGGGTGAACGAGTGGATGAGTGAGTGGGTGATTGAGTGGGTGAACGAGTGGGTGAGTGAGTGGGTGATTGAGTGGGTGAACGAGTGGGTGATCGAGTGGGTGAGCGAGTGGGTGATTGAGTGGGTGAACGAGTGGGTGAGTGAGTGGGTGATTGAGTGGGTGAACGAGTGGGTGAGTGAGTGGGTGATTGAGTGGGTGAGTGAGTGGGTGATTGAGTGGGTGAGCGAGTGGGTGAGCGAGTGGGTGAACGAGTGGGTGATCGAGTGGGTGAGCGAGTGGGTGATTGAGTGGGTGAACGAGTGGGTGAGTGATTGGGTGATTGAGTGGGTGAACGAGTGGGTGAGTGAGTGGGTGATTGAGTGGGTGAACGAGTGGGTGATCGAGTGGGTGAGCGAGTGGGTGATTGAGTGGGTGAACGAGTGGGTGAGTGAGTGGGTGATTGAGTGGGTGAACGAGTGGGTGATCGAGTGGGTGAGCGAGTGGGTGATTGAGTGGGTGAACGAGTGGGTGAGTGAGTGGGTGATTGAGTGGGTGAACGAGTGGGTGAGTGAGTGGGTGATTGAGTGGGTGAGTGAGTGGGTGATTGAGTGGGTGAGCGAGTGGGTGAGCGAGTGGGTGAACGAGTGGGTGATCGAGTGGGTGAGCGAGTGGGTGATTGAGTGGGTGAACGAGTGGGTGAGTGATTGGGTGATTGAGTGGGTGAACGAGTGGGTGAGTGAGTGGGTGATTGAGTGGGTGAACGAGTGGGTGATCGAGTGGGTGAGCGAGTGGGTGATTGAGTGGGTGAACGAGTGGGTGAGTGAGTGGGTGATCGAGTGGGTGAACGAGTGGGTGAGTGAGTGGGTGATTGAGTGGGTGAACGAGTGGGTGAGTGAGTGGGTGATTGAGTGGGTGATTGAGTGGGTGAGCGAGTGGGTGAGCGAGTGGGTGAGCGAGTGGGTGAGTGAGTGGGTGATCGAGTGGGTGAGCGAGTGGGTGAGCGAGTGGGTGATTAAGTGGGTGATTGAGTGGGTGAGCGAGTGGGTGAGCGAGTGGGTGAACGAGTGGGTGAGTGAGTGGGTGATCGAGTGGGTGAACGAGTGGGTGAGTGAGTGGGTGATTGAGTGGGTGAACGAGTGGGTGATCGAGTGGGTGAGCGAGTGGGTGATTGAGTGGGTGAACGAGTGGGTGAGTGAGTGGGTGATTGAGTGGGTGAACGAGTGGGTGAGTGAGTGGGTGATTGAGTGGGTGAGTGAGTGGGTGATTGAGTGGGTGAGCGAGTGGGTGAGCGAGTGGGTGAACGAGTGGGTGATCGAGTGGGTGAGCGAGTGGGTGATTGAGTGGGTGAACGAGTGGGTGAGTGATTGGGTGATTGAGTGGGTGAACGAGTGGGTGAGTGAGTGGGTGATTGAGTGGGTGAACGAGTGGGTGATCGAGTGGGTGAGCGAGTGGGTGATTGAGTGGGTGAACGAGTGGGTGAGTGAGTGGGTGATTGAGTGGGTGAACGAGTGGGTGATCGAGTGGGTGAGCGAGTGGGTGATTGAGTGGGTGAACGAGTGGGTGAGTGAGTGGGTGATTGAGTGGGTGAACGAGTGGGTGAGTGAGTGGGTGATTGAGTGGGTGAGTGAGTGGGTGATTGAGTGGGTGAGCGAGTGGGTGAGCGAGTGGGTGAACGAGTGGGTGATCGAGTGGGTGAGCGAGTGGGTGATTGAGTGGGTGAACGAGTGGGTGAGTGATTGGGTGATTGAGTGGGTGAACGAGTGGGTGAGTGAGTGGGTGATTGAGTGGGTGAACGAGTGGGTGATCGAGTGGGTGAGCGAGTGGGTGATTGAGTGGGTGAACGAGTGGGTGAGTGAGTGGGTGATTGAGTGGGTGAACGAGTGGGTGAGTGAGTGGGTGATTGAGTGGGTGAGTGAGTGGGTGATTGAGTGGGTGAGCGAGTGGGTGAGCGAGTGGGTGAACGAGTGGGTGATCGAGTGGGTGAGCGAGTGGGTGATTGAGTGGGTGAACGAGTGGGTGAGTGATTGGGTGATTGAGTGGGTGAACGAGTGGGTGAGTGAGTGGGTGATTGAGTGGGTGAACGAGTGGGTGAGTGAGTGGGTGATTGAGTGGGTGAACGAGTGGGTGAGTGAGTGGGTGATTGAGTGGGTGAACGAGTGGGTGATCGAGTGGGTGAGCGAGTGGGTGATTGAGTGGGTGAACGAGTGGGTGAGTGAGTGGGTGAACGAGTGGGTGAGTGAGTGGGTGATTGAGTGGGTGAACGAGTGGGTGATTGAGTGGGTGAACGAGTGGGTGAGTGAGTGGGTGATTGAGTGGGTGAACGAGTGGGTGATTGAGTGGGTGAACGAGTGGGTGAGCGAGTGGGTGATCGAGTGGGTGAGCGAGTGGGTGATTGAGTGGGTGAACGAGTGGGTGAGTGAGTGGGTGATTGAGTGGGTGAACGAGTGGGTGATTGAGTGGGTGAACGAGTGGGTGAACGAGTGGGTGAGCGAGTGGGTGATCGAGTGGGTGAACGAGTGGGTGAGTGAGTGGGTGATTGAGTGAGTGAACAAGTGGGTGAGCGAGTGGGTGATTGAGTGGGTGAACGAGTGGGTGAGTGGGTGATTGAGTGAGTGAACGAGTGGGTGAGTGAGTGGGTGATCGAGTGGGTGAGCGAGTGGGTGAGCGAGTGGGTGAGTGAGTGGGTGATCGAGTGGGTGAGCGAGTGGGTGATTGAGTGAGTGAACGAGTGGGTGAGCGAGTGGGTGAGCGAGTGGGTGAGTGAGTGGGTGATCGAGTGGGTGAGTGAGTGGGTGATTGAGTGAGTGAACGAGTGGGTGAGCGAGTGGGTGATTGAGTGGGTGAACGAGTGCGTGAGTGAGTGGGTGATTGAGGGGGTGAACGAGTGGGTGAACGAGTGGGTGAGTGAGTGGGTGAGCGAGTGGGTGAGTGAGTGGGTGAGCGAGTGGGTGAACGAGTGGGTGAGCGAGTGCGTGAGTGAGTGGGTGAGCGAGTGGGTGAACGAGTGGGTGAGTGATTGAGTGGGTGATTGAGTGGGTGAACGAGTGGGTGAACGAGTGGGTGAGCGAGTGGGTGATTGGGTGGGTGATTGAGTGGGTGAGCGAGTGGGTGAGCGAGTGGGTGAGTGTGGGGGTGATTGAGTGGGTGAACGAGTGGGTGAGCGAGTGGGTGATTGAGTGGGTGAACGAGTGGGTGAGTGAGTGGGTGATTGAGTGGGTGAACGAGTGGGTGAGCGAGTGGGTGATTGAGTGAGTGAACGAGTGGGTGAGTGAGTGGGTGAGCGACGTGGTGAGCGTGGGGGTGAGCGAGTGGGTGAGCGAGCGGGTGAGCGAGTGGGTGAGCGATTGGGTGAGCGAGTGGGTGAGCGATTGGGTGAGCGAGTGGGTGAGCGAGTGGGTGAGCGAGTGGGTGAGCGAGTGGGTGAGTGAGTGGGTGAGTGAGTGGGTGAGTGGGTGAGTAGTTGGGTGAGTCAGTGGGTGAGTGAGTGAGTGGGTGAGTGAGTGAGTGAGTGAGTGAGTGAGTGAGTGAGTGAGTGAGTGACTGAATGAGTGGGTGAGTAGTTGGGTGAGTGAGTGGGTGAGTGAGTGAGTGAGTGGGTGAGTGAGTGGGTGAGTGAGTGGGTGAGTGAGTGAGTGACTGTGTGAGTGAGTAGGTGAGTGGGTGGGTGAGTAGTTGGGTGAGTGAGTGGGTGAGTGAGTGGGTGAGTGAGTAAGTGAGTGAGTGGGTGAGTGAGTGGGTGAGTGAGTGGGTGAGTGAGCGAGTGGGTGAGTGAGCGAGTGGCTGAGTGAGTGAGTGGCTGGGTGAGTGGCTGAGTGAGCGAGTGAGTGAGTAGGTGAGTGAGTGAGCGAGTGAGTGAGTAGGTGAGCGAGTGAGTGAGCGAGTGAGTGAGTAGGTGAGTGAGTGAGCGAGTGAGCGAGTAGGTGAGCGAGTGGGTGAGTGAGTGGGTGAGCGAGTGGGTGAGCGACTCACGCAGGCCGGCGCGTGGTGGATCTACGATGGCCACCACGGGATCGCCCCTCACGGAGTTCACCAGCGCAGAGAGGGAATCCTCGGCCCTCGCGCAGACAAAGCGAGCGTTGGTCACCCCTAGACACACACACACACACAGACAGACACACACACATACACACACAGTCAGACACACACAGACACACACACACACATACACACACACATACACACACAGACACACACACACACAGACACACACACAGTCACACAGATAAACACGCAGACACACACAGTGACACACACACACACAGTTACACACACAGACAGACACACACACAGACACAGTCACACACACACACAGACACAGTCACACACACACAGACACACAGACACTGAGACACACAGACACACACACAGTCAGACACACACAGACACACACACACAGACACACACACAGTCAGACACACACACACACACAGACAGTCAGACACACACACAGACACACACACACACAGACACACACACACAGTCACACACACAGTCAGACACACACATAGACACACACAGTCAGACACACACATAGACACACACACAGTCAGACACACACAGACAAAGTCACACACACACAAACACCGACAGACACACACAGACACACACAGACACACACACAGACACACACACAGACACACACACAGACACACACACAGTGACACACACACACACAGACACACACACAGTGACACACACACACACAGACACACACACAGACACACACACAGACACACACACAGACACACACACAGACACACACACAGTGACACACACACACACAGACACACAGAGACACACACAGTGACACACACACACACAGACACACACAGACACACAGACACACACAGACACACACAGACACACAGACACACACAGTGACACACACAGTCACACACACACACAGACACACACACACACACACAGACAGACACACACACACAGACACACACACACAGACAAACACGCAGATAGACACACAGACACTGATACACACAGACACACACACAGACAGACACACACACACAGACACACACACAGATAGACACACAGACACTGAGACACACAGACACACACAGACACACAGACACTGGGACACAGGGACACTGGGACACTGGATCATCACCGTTGAGTGCAGCGTTGATGTTGGCGTCTTCGATGGCTTCAGCGCAGATGTCCACTCCAACGACGCTCTTCACAAACTACAACGACAACAACAACAACAATGTCAACAACATCAAAAACATCAACAACATCAACAACGTCAACAACGTCAACAGCGCTCTTCACAAACTACACCATCTACATCAACATCATCAACAACATCAACATCATCAACAACATCAACACCATCAACAACATCAATAACACCATCAATAACAACATCAACACCATCATCAACATCAACATCAACAACAAAATCAACAACACCATCAACAACACCATCAACAACATCATCATCACCATCTTCACCATCAGTGGGTGAGTGAGTGAGTGTGTGAGTGAGTGGGTGAGTAGGTGAGTGTGTGATTAAGTAGGTCAGTGGGTGAGTGGGTGAGTGAGTGAGTGGGTGGGTGGGTGAGTGATTGAGTGGGTGAGTGGGTGAGTGAGTGGGTGAGTGAGTGGGGGAGTATGTGATTGAGTGGGTGAGTGGGTGAGTGAGTGGGTGAGTGAGTGGGTGAGTGAAAAGGTGAGTGAGTGGGTGAGTGAGTGGGTGAGTGAGTGAGTGGGTAGGTGAGTGAGTGAGTGAGTGGGTGTGTGAGTGGGTGAGTGAGTAGGTGAGTGAGTGGGTAGGTGAGTGAGTGGGTAGGTGAGTGAGTGGGTAGGTGAGTGAGTGGGTAGGTGAGTGAGTGAGTAGGTGAGTGGGTGGGTAGTTGGATGAGTGAGTAGGTGAGTGGGTGAGTAGTTGGGCGAGTGAGTGTTGAGTGACTGTGTGAGTAGGTGAGTGGGTGAGTAGTTAGGTGAGTAACTGTATGAGTGAGTGACTGAGTGAGTGAGTAGGTGAGTGAGTAGGTGAGTGAGTGAGTGAGTGGGTGAGTGAGTGAGCAGGTGAGTAGGTGAGTGAGTGAGTGAGTGGGTGAGTGAGTGAGTGAGTAGGTGAGTGGGTGAGTAGTTAGGTGAGTAACTGTATGAGTGAGTGGGTGAGTGACTGAGTGAGTGAGTAGGTGAGTGAGTAGGTGAGTGAGTGAGTGGGTGAGTGAGTGAGCAGGTGAGTAGGTGAGTGAGTGAGTGAGTGGGTGAGTGAGTGAGTGAGTAGGTGAGTGGTGAGCGAGCTCCTCACCCGCGCCAGGGACAGGCCGATGGTTCCCGTTCCACAGCAAACGTCCAGCAGGTGAGTGAGTGGGTGGGTGAGTGGGTGGGTGAGTGGGTGAGTGAGTGGGTGAGTGAGTGGGTGGGTGAGTGGGTGAGTGAGTGGGTGAGTGAGTGGGTGGGTGAGTGGGTGGGTGAGTGGGTGAGTGAGTGGGTGGGTGGGTGGGTGGGTGGGTGAGTGGGTGAGTGAGTGAGTGGGTGGGTGAGTGGGTGAGTGAGTGGGTGAGTGAGTGGGTGAGTGAGTGGGTGGGTGAGTGGGTGAGTGAGTGGGTGGGTGGGTGAGTGGGTGGGTGGGTGGGTGGGTGAGTGGGTGGGTGAGTGGGTGAGTGAGTGGGTGGGTGAGTGGGTGAGTGAGTGGGTGGGTGGGTGGATGGGTGGGTGAGTGGGTGAGTGAGTGAGTGGGTGGGTGAGTGGGTGAGTGAGTGGGTGGGTGAGTGGGTGAGTGAGTGGGTGGGTGAGTGGGTGAGTGAGTGGGTGGGTGAGTGGGTGAGTGGGTGAGTGAGTGGGTGGGTGAGTGGGTGAGTGGGTGAGTGAGTGGGTGGGTGAGTGGGTGGGTGAGTGGGTGGGTGAGTGGGTGAGTGGGTGAGTGAGTGAGTGGGTGAGTGAGTGGGTGAGTGAGTGGGTGGGTGAGTGGGTGAGTGGGTGAGTGAGTGGGTGGGTGAGTGAGTGGGTGGGTGAGTGAGTGGGTGGGTGAGTGAGTGGGTGGGTGAGTGAGTGGGTGGGTGAGTGGGTGAGTGGGTGAGTGGGTGAGTGAGTGGGTGAGTGAGTGGGTGAGTGAGTGGGTGGGTGAGTCGGTGAGTAGTTGGGTGAGTGAGTGGGTGAGTGAGTGGGTGAGTGAGTGGGTGGGTGAGTGGGTGAGTAGTTGGGTGAGTGAGTGAGTGAGTGACTGAGTGAGTGGGTGAGTGGGTGAGTAGTTGGGTGAGTGACTGAGTGGGTGAGTAGTTAGGTGAGTGACTGTATGAGTGGGTGAGTGACTGTATGAGTAGGTGAGTGAGTGGGTGAGTAGTTGGGTGAGCAAGTGAGTGAATGAGTAAGTGAGTGAGTGAGTGACTGAGTGGGTGAGTGGGTGAGTGAGTGACTGAGTGGGTGAGTGGGTGAGTGAGTAGTTGGGTGAGCGAGTGGTGAGCGAGCTCCTCACCCGCGCGAGGGACAGGCCGATGGTTCCCGTTCCGCAACAGACGTCCAACAGGTGAGTGTCCTTGGTGAGGCCGGCCCACTCACCCAGGAGGGTGAGCAGAGCCTCCGCTCCACCTGTGTTCACCTGCAACGCCATCAACATCATCATCATCGTCATCACGATCAACATCATCAACATCATCATCGTCATCATCAACATTATCATCATCATCACCATCATCATTATCATCATCATCATCACCATCATCACCGCCACCATCATTATCATCATCAACATCGTCAACATCGCCATCACCGCCATCATCAACATCGCCATCATCATCATCATGATCAACATCGCCACCACTATCACTACCATCGTCAACATCATCATCATCACCATCACCACTCACCCAGGAGGGTGAGCAGAGCCTCCGGTCCACCCTTGTTCACCTGCATCAACATCATCATCATCAACATCATCACTACCATCACCGCGATCGCCATCATCACCGCTATCATCTTCAACAACATCATCACCATCATCATTATCATCATCATCATCACCATCAACATCATTATCGCCATTGCCATCATCATCATCATTATCATCATCATCATCACCATCGTCATCATCATCAACATCATTGCCATCGTCATCATCATCAACATCATCATCATCAACATCATCATCATCAACATCATCACCATCATCAACAACATCATCACCATCACCACTCACCCAGGAGGGTGAGTAGAGCCTCCGCTCCACCTGTATTCACCTACATCGCTCACCGTCGTCATCATCTCATCATCATCAACATCAACAACATCATCGCCATCGCCATCATCATCATCATCATCGTCATCAACATCAACATCAACAACATCATCATCATCAACATCATCATCATCATCACCAACATCATCACCGCCATCGTCATCATCATCACGATCAACATCATCGCCATCATCAACATCATCATCAACGCCACCGCCATCATCACCATCATCACCATCATCATCATCACCAACATCATCAACATCATCATCATCATCACCATCATCATCAACAACATCATCATCAACATCATCACCATCATCATCATCACCAACATCATCAACATCATCACCATCATCATCAACAACATCATCATCAACATCATCACCATCATCATCACCACCATCACCGCCATCAACATCGCCACCACCACCATCACCACTGCCATCAACATCACCATGATGATGGTGATGTTGATGTTAATGTTGATGATGGTGATGATGTTGATGATGATGATGATGTTGATAATGTTGTTGATGATGTTAATGTTGATGATGTTGATGATGTTAATGATGATGTTGATGATGATGATGGTGATGATGTTGATGATGATGATGTTGATGATGATGTTGTTGATGTTGATGATGTTGATGATGTTGATGATGATGTTGATGTTGATGATGATGTTGATGATGTTGATGATGATGTTGATGATGTTGTTGATGTTAATGATGATGATGATGATGTTGATGATGTTGATGATGGTGATGATGTTGATGATGATGATGTTGTTGATGTTAATGATGATGTTGATGATGTTGTTGATGGTGATATTAATGTTGATGTTGTTGTTGTTGTTGATGATGTTGTTGATGTTGATGTTAATGATGATGTTGTTGATGGTGATATTAATGTTGATGTTGTTGTTGTTGTTGATGTTGTTGATGTTGATGTTAATGATGTTGTTGATGGTGATATTAATGTTGATGTTGTTGTTGTTGTTGATGACGTCACCTGGAAGAACGCTGCTGGCGAGATGAGGAAGTTGAGTCCCATCAGCGTCTCCTTGATCCTCGCTGAGCCCCACAGGAGCTCAGCCGCACTCTCAACTCGCTCCCTACGTCAACAACAACAACATCAACAACAACATCAACATCACCCACAACATCAACAACATCAACAACAACATCAACAACATCAACATCACTATCATCATCACTCTCAACTGGCTCCCTACAACAACAACATCAACAACATCAACAACAACCTCACCACCATCACCATCATCACCACCACCACCATCATCACCATCATCATCACCACCATCATCACCATCATCACCACCATCATCACCACCACCATCACCACCATCACCATCATCATCACCACCATCATCATCATCACCATCACCACCATCATCACCACCATCACCATCATCACCACCATCATCACCACCGCCATCACCATCATCATCACCACCATCATCACCACCACCATCACCATCATCATCACCACCATCATCATCATCACCATCACAACCATCATCACCACCACCATCACCATCATCATCACCACCATCATCATCATCACCATCACAACCATCATCACCACCACCATCACCACCATCATCATCACCACCATCACCACCATCATCATCACCACCATCACCACCATCATCATCACCATCACAACCATCATCACCACCATCACCACCATCATCACCACCATCACGCTGACCTCTGACCCTGCAGCAGGAAGTAGAGTGAGGTCACTCCGCAGGCCTTCCCAGAATCCTCCGCGGTGAAGAAGTGAACCACTTCCTGTTTCACGGCTGCCACTTCCTGTTCCGAGAGCTCCTGGGGTCACCGAGGGGTCACGGGGGGGTCACAGGGGGGAGGTCACGGAGGGTCAAGTGGGGAGGGCACGGGGGGAGGTCACGGGAGGGCATGGGGGGTCACGGGGGGGTCATGGAGGGGTCAAGACACAAAGACAAAGGTGACCCCAGGTAGCCCACACAGTGCTGTAGGGGCAAGTGCTGTTATTGGGGCACACTCACCCACCCACCCACACAACAACCCACCCACCCGCTCACCCACCCACCCACCCACCCACCCACTCGCCCGCCCACCCACTCACCCACTCACCCACCCACCCACTCACCCACCCACCCGCTCGCCCACCCACCCACCCACTCGCCCGCCCGCCCGCCCACTCGCCCGCCCACTCACCCACCCACTCACCCACCCACCCACTCACCCACCCACCCACCCACCCGCTCGCCCACCCACTCACCCACCCACCCACTCACCCACCCACCCACCCACCCGCTCACCCACCCACTCACCCACCCACTCGCTCGCCCATCCACCCACCCGCTCACCCATCCACTCACCCACCCACCCGCTCGCCCACCCACCCACCCGCCCACCCACCCACCCGCTCACCCATCCACTCACCCACCCACCCACCCGCCCATCCACCCACCCGCTCGCCCATCCACTCACCCACCCACCCGCTCGCCCACCCACCCACCCGCTCGCCCATCCACTCACCCACCCACCCACCCGCCCATCCACCCACCCGCTCGCCCATCCACTCACCCACCCACCCGCTCGCCCACCCACCCACCCGCTCGCCCATCCACTCACCCACCCACCCACCCGCCCATCCACCCACCCGCTCGCCCATCCACTCACCCACCCACCCGCTCGCCCACCCACCCACCCGCTCGCCCATCCACTCACCCACCCACCCGCCCACCTGTGGGTGGAAGGTGAGGATGACCATGAGCTCCTGGCAGCGTGAGGTCCTCACGGTCAGCTGCCTCCAGTGGCCTCGGTAGGAGTGCGGGTCATAGACGTCGTACTTGGACTGTCTACTTAGACACACACAGTTACACACACAGACACACACACACACACAGACACACACACACACAGACACACACACACACAGTTACACACACACACAGACACACAGTTACACACACACACAGGAGTGCGGGTCATAGACGTCGTACTTGGACTGTCTACTTAGACACACACACACAGACACACACACAGACACACACACAGACACACACACAGACACACACAGTTACACACACACACAGACACACGCACAGACACACAGACACACACACACACAGACACACACACAGTTACACACACACAGACACACAGACACACACACACAGACACACACACACACACACAGGTGTGGGGGTCATAGACGTCGTACTTGGACTGTCTACTTAGACACACACACACACAGACAGACACACACAGAGAGACACACACACACACACACACAGACACACACACACACAGTGACACACACACACACACGCAGGTGTGGGGGTCATAGACGTCGTACTTGGACTGTCTACTTAGACACACACACACACACAGTTACACACACACACACAGACACACACACACACAGACACACACACACAGACAGACACACACAGACAGACACACACAGACACACACACACACACAGACAGACACACACAGACACACACACACCCACACACACACACAGACACACACACACACAGACACACACACACACAGACACACACACACACAGACAGACACACACAGACACACACACACACAGACAGACACACACAGACACACACACACCCACACACACACACAGATACACACACAGACACACACACATAGACACACACAGAGACGCGAGCAAGGGAGTGACCGAGTGAGTGAGCAGGTGAGCGAGTGAGTGAGCGAGTGAGTGACCGAGCGAGTGAGTGACCGACTGAGCGAGCGACCGAGCGAGTGACCGACCGACCGAGTGACCGAGTGAGCGAGCGAGCGACCGAGTGAGTGAGCGAGTGACTGAGCCACGGATCGAGCCACGCACCGCACAAGTGTCTGCGTGGCGAGTGCCACCTCCACCGTGACGCTGTCCACGTGCGCGCAGCCGGCGGGGGGAGTGAGTGAGTGAGCGAGTGACTGAGCCACGGAGTGAGCCACCCACCGCACAAGTGTCTGCGTGGCGAGCGCCACCTCCACCGTGACGCTGTCCACGTCCGCGGAGCCGGCGGGGGGAGCGAGTGAGTGAGCGAGTGAGTGAGCGAGCGAGCGACCGAGTGAGTGAGCGAGCGAGTGAGCGAGCGAGTGAGCGAACCGAGCGAGCGAGTGACCGAGCGAGTGACCGAGTGACTGAGCCACGCACCGCACAAGCGTCTGCGTGGCGAGTGCCACCTCCACCGTGGCGCTGTCCACGTGCGCGCAGCCGGCGGGGGGAGCGACACAGCAGGAGCCCAGGCGGTAGGCGCCCAGCCGGAACCCCACCACCCGCTCCCCGCACTCGCCTCGCCCCACACTCAGCTCACACTTGTTCCTGTAGCCTCGCTGTACACACACAGCACACACACACACACACAGTACATACAGTACACATACAGTACACACAGTACACACACACAGTACACACACACAGTACACACAGTACACACACACACAGTACAAATACAGCCGGAACCCCACCACCCGCTCCCCGCACTCGCCACGACCCACACTCAGCTCACACTTGTTCCTGTAGCCTCGCTGCACACACACAGCACACACACAGTACATACATACAGTACACATAGTATACACACAGTACATACATACAGTACACACACACAGTACACATAGTACACACACAGTACACACACACAGTACACACACTACACACACACACTACACACACACAGTACACACACTACACACACACACTACACACACTACACACACACACTACACACACACTACACACACACAGTACACACACACAGTACACACACAGTACACACACATTACACACACACAGTACACACACATTACACACACACAGTACACACACACAGCACACACACACAGCACACACACACAGCACACACACACAGCACACACACACAGCACACACACAGCACACACACACAGCACACACACACAGCACACACACACAGCACACACACACAGCACACACACAGCACACACACAGTACACACACAGTACACACACAGTACACACACACAGTACACACACACAGTACACACACAGTACACACACACAGTACACACACAGTACACACACAGTACACACAGTACAGACACAGTACAGACACAGTACACACACAGTACACACACACAGTACACACACAGTACACACATTACACACACACAGTACACACACAGTACACACACACAGTACACACACAGTACACACACACAGTACACACACACAGTACACACACAGTACACACAGTACACACACACAGTACACACACACAGTACACACACAGTACACACACAGTACACACACAGTACACACATTACACACACAGTACACACACAGTACACACACAGTACACACACAGTACACACATTACACACACACAGTACACACACAGTACACACACACAGTACACACACAGTACACACACACAGTACACACACAGTACACACAGTACACACACACAGTACACACAGTACACACACACAGCACACACACAGTACACACACACAGCACACACACTACACACACACAGTACACACAGTACACACACACAGTACACACACACAGTACACACAGTACACACACACAGTACACACACACAGTACACACACACAGCACACACACACAGCACACACACAGTACACACAGTACACACACACAGTACACACAGTACACACACACAGTACACACACACAGTACACACACAGTACACACAGTACATACACAGTACACACACACAATACACACACACAGCACACACACACAGCACACACACACAGTACACACACACAGTACACACAGTACACACAGTACACACACAGTACACACACAGTACACACACACAGTACATACAGTACACACACAGTACACACAGTACACACAGTACACACACAGTACACACACAGTACACACACACAGTACACACACAGTACACACACAGTACACACACACAGTACACACACAGTACACACACACAGTACACAAAGTACACACACAGTACACACACAGTACACACACAGCACACACAGTACACACAGTACACACAGGGTGAGTGAGTGAGTGGCTGGATGAGCGGCTGAGTGGGTGAGTGAGTGGCTGAGTGAGTGAGTGGGTGAGTGAGTGGCTGGGTGAGTGGCTGGGTGAGTGAGTAAGTGGGTGAGTGAGTGGCTGGGTGAGTGAGTGAGTGAGCGAGTGAGTGAGTGGCTGGGTGAGTGAGTGAGTGAGTGGCTGGGTGAGTGAGTGAGTGAGTGAGCGGGTGAGTGAGTGGCTGGGTGAGTGAGTGAGTGAGTGAGCGGGTGAGTGAGTGAGTGGCTGGGTGAGTGAGTGGGTGGGTGAGTGGCTGGGTGAGTGGGTGAGTGAGTGAGTGAGTGGGTGGGTGAGTGGCTGGGTGAGTGGGTGAGTGAGTGGCTGGGTGGGTGGGTGAGTGAGTGGCTGGGTGGGTGAGTGAGTGGGTGAGTGAGTGGGTGAGTGAGTGAGTGAGTGGGTGAGTGGCTGGGTGAGTGGCTGGGTGAGTGGCTGGGTGAGTGGCTGGTTGAGTGGCTGGGTGAGTGGGTGAGTGAGTGGCTGGGTGAGTGGGTGAGTGAGTGGCTGGGTGAGTGGCTGGATGAGTGGGTGAGTGAGTGGCTGAGTGAGTGAGTGGGTGAGTGAGTGGCTGGGTGAGTGGGTGAGTGAGTGGCTGGGTGAGTGGCTGGGTGAGTGGCTGGGTGAGTGGGTGAGTGAGTGGCTGAGTGGGTGAGTGAGTGGGTGAGTGAGTGGGTGAGTGGCTGAGTGGGTGAGTGAGTGGCTGGGTGAGTGGGTGAGTGAGTGGCTGGGCGGGTGAGTGAGTGGGTGAGTGAGTAGGTGAGTGAGTGAGTGGGTGAGTGGCTGGGTGAGTGGCTGAGTGGGTGAGTGAGTGGCTGGGTGAGTAGGTGAGTGAGTGGCTGGGTGAGTGGCTGGGTGAGTGGGTGAGTGAATGGCTGAGTGGGTGAGTGAGTGGCTGGGTGAGTGGGTGAGTGAGTGGCTGAGTGAGTGGCTGATTGAGCGAGTGGGTGAGTGGCTGAGTGAGTGGCTGAGTGGGTGAGTGAGTGAGTGGCTGAGTGGGTGAGTGAGTGGCTGAGTGGGTGAGTGGGTGAGTGGCTGAGTGAGTGAGTGAGTGGCTGATTGAGCGAGTGGGTGAGTGGCTGAGTGGGTGAGTGAGTGAGTGGGTGAGTGGCTGAGTGAGTGGCTGAATGGGTGAGTGGGTGAGTGAGTGAGTGGCTGAGTGAGTGGCTGGGTGAGTGAGTGGCTGGGTGAGTGAGTGGCTGGGTGAGTGAGTGGCTGAGTGGGTGAGTGGGTGGGTGAGTGGGTGAGTGAGTGGGTGAGTGAGTGGGTGAGTGAGTGAGTGAGTGAGTGAGTGGCTGGCTGAGTGGCTGAGTGAGTGGCTGGGTGAGTGGCTGAGTGACTGACTGAGTGGCTGGGTGAGTGGGTGAGTGAGTGGCTGAGTGGGTGAGTGAGTGGCTGAGTGAGTGGCTGAGTGAGTGGCTGAGTGGGTGAGTGAGTGGCTGAGTGAGTGGCTGAGTGAGTGGCTGAGTGAGTGAGTGAGTGGCTGAGTGGCTGAGTGAGTGGCTGGGTGAGTGGCTGAGTGACTGACTGAGTGGCTGGGTGAGTGGGTGATTGAGTGGCTGAGTGAGTGAGTGGCTGAGTGGCTGAGTGAGTGGCTGGGTGAGTGGGTGAGTGAGTGGCTGAGTGAGTGAGTGGCTGAGTGGCTGAGTGAGTGGCTGAGTGAGTGGCTGAGTGAGTGGCTGAGTGAGTGGCTGAGTGGCTGAGTGAGTGGCTGGGTGAGTGGCTGAGTGACTGACTGAGTGGCTGGGTGAGTGGGTGAGTGAGTGGCTGAGTGAGTGAGTGAGTGGCTGAGTGGCTGGCTGAGTGGCTGGGTGAGTGGCTGAGTGAGTGGCTGAGTGACTGACTGAGTGGCTGGGTGAGTGGGTGAGTGACTGACTGAGTGACTGACTGAGTAGCTGGGTGAGTGGGCAGCTGACCTGTAGGGGTGAGGGAGTGATGCCCAGGAAAGGGCAGCACAGGTGGTCGTACTTCTCTCTCTGGTTCAGCACCCACGGCTGCAGGGCACGGTTGTGAGCACAGATGTCCCTGGGTCAGAGGTCAGATGTCAGAGGTCATAGGCAAGCCACAGTGACTGAGTGAGTCAGTGTGTGAGTCAGTGAGTGAGTGTGTGAGTGAGTGTGTGAGTGAGTGAGTGAGTGACTGAGGAAGTGTGTGAGTCAGTGAGTGAGTGAGTGACTGAGAGATTGACTGAGTGAGTGAGTCACTGAGTGAGTGACTCAGTGAGTCAGTGAGTCAGTGTGTGAGTCAGTGAGTGTGTGAGTGAGTCAGTGAGTCAGTGAGTGACTGACTGAGTGAGTGAGTGAGTCAGTGAGTGAGTGACTGAGTGAGTGTGTGACTGACTGAGTGAGTGAGTGAGTCAGTGTATGAGTGAGTGAGTGACTGACTGAGTGTGTGAGTGAGTCAGTGAGTGTGTGAGTGTGTGACTGAGTGAGTGACTGAGTGAGTGTGTGAGTCAGTGAGTGAGTGAGTCAGTGTGTGAGTGAGTGAGTCAGTGTGTGAGTGAGTCAGTGTGTGAGTGAGTCAGTGAGTGAGTGAGTCAGTGAGTGAGTGAGTCAGTGAGTGAGTGAGTCAGTGAGTGTGAGTGTGTGAGTGAGTCAGTGAGTGACTGAGTGAGTTGAGTGAGTCAGTGTGTGAGTGTGTGAGTGAGTCAGTGAGTGATTGAGTGTGTCAGTGAGTGAGTCAGTGAATGTGTCAGTGAGTGAGTGAGTGAGTCACTGAGTGACTGAGTGTGTGAGTGACTGAGTGAGTGACTGAGTGAGTGATTCAGTGAGTCAGTGAGTGAGTGACTGACTGAGTGACTGAGTGACTGACTGAGTGAGTGACTGACTGACTGAGTGACTGACTGACTGTGTCTGTGCGTACTTGGCTAGACGCATCAGGACAGCCTTAGCCAGGCTCTGCTTCTGCTGCAGCTGCAGTGAGTGAGTGAGTGACTGAGTGACTGAGTGAGTCAGTGTGTGAGTGACTGAGTGAGTGAGTGAGTGACTGAGTGAGTGACTGAGTGACTGACTGAGTGAGTGACTGACTGAGTGACTGACTGACTGTGTCTGTGCGTACTTGGCTAGACGCATCCGGACAGCCTTAGCCAGGCCCTGCTTCTGCTGCAGCTGCAGTGAGTGACTGACTGACTGAGTGACTGAGTGAGTGAGTCAGTGTGTGAGTGACTGAGTGAGTGACTGAGTGAGTGAGTGAGTGACTGAGTGAGTGACTGACTGAGTGACTGACTGACTGTGTCTGTGCGTACTTGGCTAGACGCATCAGGACAGCCTTAGCCAGGCCCTGCTTCTGCTGCAGCTGCAGTGAGTGAGTCAGTGAGTGAGTCAGTGAGTGAGTCACTGAGTGACTGAGTGAGTGAGTGACTGACTGAGTGAGTGTGTCACTGAGTGTGAGTGAGTGAGTGACTGACTGAGTGAGTGACTGAGTGAGTCACTGAGTGAGTGAGTGAGTGACTGACTGACTGAGTGAGTGACTGAGTGAGTGACTGAGTGAGTGACTGAGTGAGTGACTGACTGGCTGTGTCTGTGCGTACTTGGCTAGACGCATCAGGACAGCCTTAGCCAGGCCCTGCTTCTGCTGCAGCTGCAGTGAGTGAGTCAGTGAGTGAGTCAGTGAGTGAGTCACTGAGTGACTGAGTGAGTGAGTGACTGACTGAGTGAGTGTGTCACTGAGTGTGTGAGTGAGTGAGTGACTGACTGACTGAGTGAGTGACTGAGTGAGTCACTGAGTGAGTGAGTGAGTGACTGACTGAGTGAGTGACTGAGTGAGTGACTGACTGAGTGAGTGACTGAGTGAGTGACTGACTGGCTGTGTCTGTGCGTACTTGGCTAGACGCATCAGGACAGCCTTAGCCAGGCCCTGCTTCTGCTGCAGCTGCAGTGAGTGAGTCAGTGAGTGAGTCAGTGAGTGAGTCACTGAGTGACTGAGTGAATGAGTGACTGACTGAGTGAGTGTGTCACTGAGTGTGTGAGTGAGTGAGTGACTGACTGACTGAGTGAGTGACTGAGTGAGTCACTGAGTGAGTGTGTCAGTGAGT
>NC_136353.1:1988290-2059269 GCF_964198595.1 Lampetra fluviatilis
TGAGTCTGCGTGGTGAGTCTGCGTGGTGAGTCTGCGTGGTGAGTCTGCGTGGTGAGTCTGCGTGGTGAGTCTGCGTGGTGAGTCTGCGTGGTGAGTCTGCGTGGTGAGTCTGCGTGGTGAGTCTGCGTGGTGAGTCTGCGTGGTGAGTCTGCGTGGTGAGTCTGCGTGGTGAGTCTGCGTGGTGAGTCTGCGTGGTGAGTCTGCGTGGTGAGTCTGCGTGGTGAGTCTGCGTGGTGAGTCTGCGTGGTGAGTCTGCGTGGTGAGTCTGCGTGGTGAGTCTGCGTGGTGAGTCTGCGTGGTGAGTCTGCGTGGTGAGTCTGCGTGGTGAGTCTGCGTGGTGAGTCTGCGTGGTGAGTCTGCGTGGTGAGTCTGCGTGGTGAGTCTGCGTGGTGAGTCTGCGTGGTGAGTCTGCGTGGTGAGTCTGCGTGGTGAGTCTGCGTGGTGAGTCTGCGTGGTGAGTCTGCGTGGTGAGTCTGCGTGGTGAGTCTGCGTGGTGAGTCTGCGTGGTGAGTCTGCGTGGTGAGTCTGCGTGGTGAGTCTGCGTGGTGAGTCTGCGTGGTGAGTCTGCGTGGTGAATCTGCGTGGTGAGTCTGCGTGGTGAGTCTGCGTGGTGAGTCTGCGTGGTGAGTCTGCGTGGTGAGTCTGCGTGGTGAGTCTGCGTGGTGAGTCTGCGTGGTGAGTCTGCGTGGTGAGTCTGCGTGGTGAGTCTGTGTGTCTCTGTGTGGTGAGTCTGTGTGGTGAGTCTGTGTGGTGAGTCTGTGTGGTGAGTCTGTGTGGTGAGTCTGTGTGGTGAGTCTGTGTGGTGAGTCTGCGTGGTGAGTCTGTGTGGTGAGTCTGTGTGGTGAATCTGCGTGGTGAGTCTGCGTGGTGAGTCTGCGTGGTTAGTCTGCGTGGTGAGTCTGCGTGGTGAGTCTGCGTGGTGAGTCTGCGTGGTGAGTCTGCGTGGTGAGTCTGTGTGGTGAGTCTGTGAGTCTCTGCGTGGTGAGTCTGTGTGGTGAGTCTGTGTGGTGAGTCTGTGTGGTGAGTCTGTGTGGTGAGTCTGTGAGTCTCTGCGTGGTGAGTCTGTGTGGTGAGTCTGTTAGTCTCTGTGTGGTGAGTCTCACGTGCCTTTGCTGCGAGTGTCCGGCCCTTCCAGGTGAGGGCGTTGAGGGCTCCGATGGCGCGGTCCCTCTCCCCTCCGCTGGCGAACGTCACAAACGCGTGGGTAGCACGGCCCAGCGCCTTCACCTTGTGCGCACGCACGCCATGACGCGCCAGCAGCTTCTGTGGGTGGGTGGGTGGGTGAGTGGGTAGGTGAGTGGGTGGGTGAGTGAGAGGGTGGGTGGGTTAGTGAGTGGGTGAGTGGGTGGGTGTGTGAGTGGGTGAGTGGGTGGGTGGGTGTGTGAGTGGAGGGGTGGGTGGGTCAGTGGATGGGTGAGCGGGTGGGTGAGTGGGTGGGTGGGTGAGTGTGTGGGTGGGTGAGTGGGTGGGTGGGAGAGTGGGTGGGTGGGTGGGTGAGCGGGTGATTAAGTGGGTGGGTGAGTAGGTTATTTAGTGGGTGAGTGAGTAGGTTATTTAGTGGGTGGGTGATTTCGTGGGTGGGCGGGTGAGCGGGTGATTTAGTGGGTGAGTGGGTTATTTAGTGGGTGGGTGATTTCGTGGGTGGGCGGGTGAGCGAGTCATTTAGTGGGTGAGTAGGTTATTTAGTGGGTGAGTGAGTAGGTTATTTAGTGGGTGGGTGAGTGGGTTATTTAGTGGGTGGGTGATTTCGTGGGTGGGTGAGTGGGTAATTTAGTGGGTGGGTGAGTAGGTTATTTAGTGGGTGGGTGAGTAGGTTATTTAGTGGGTGGGTGAGTGGGTTATTTAGTGGGTGGGTGATTTCGTGGGTGGGTGAGTGGGTTATTTAGTGGGTGGGTGAGTAGGTTATTTAGTGGGTGGGTGAGTAGGTTATTTCGTGGGTGGGTGAGTGGGTTATTTAGTGGGTGGGTGAGTAAGTAATTTAGTGGGTGGGTTATTTAGTGGGTGGGTGATTTCGTGGGTGGGTGAGTGGGTTATTTAGTGGGTGGGTGAGTAGGTTATTTAGTGGGTGGGTGAGTAGGTTATTTAGTGGGTGGGTGAGTGGGTTATTTAGTGGGTGGGTGATTTCGTGGGTGGGTGAGTGGGTTATTTAGTGGGTGGGTGAGTAGGTTATTTAGTGGGTGGGTGAGTAGGTTATTTAGTGGGTGGGTGAGAGGGTTATTTAGTGGGTGGGTGATTTCGTGGGTGGGTGAGTGGGTTATTTAGTGGGTGGGTGAGTAAGTAATTTAGTGGGTGGGTTATTTAGTGGGTGGGTGATTTAGTGGGAACCGGTCCGGTTCCCGGCAGAGGAGCGGCAAGCCTCTCTCCTCACCCACCAACCCACTCAAACCTACGCACCGACCCACCCACCCACGCACCCACCCACCCACGCAACCCACGCACCCACCCACGCACCCACCCACTCACCCACCCACCCACTCACCCACCCACTCACCCACCCACTCACGCACCCACTCACTCACCCACCCACCCCACCCACCCACCCACTCACCCCACCCACCCCACTCACCCCACCCACCCCACTCACCCCACCCACCCCACCCACCCCACCCACCCCACCCACACCACTCACCCCACCCACCCACTCACTCACCCACCCACCCACCCACTCACTCACCCACCCACTCACGCACCCACTCACTCACCCACCCCACCCACCTACCCACTCACCCACCCACCCACCCACTCACCCACTCACCCCACTCACCCCACCCACCCCACCCACCCCACTCACCCCACCCACCCCACCCACCCCACTCACCCCACTCACCCCACTCACCCCACCCACCCCACCCACCCACCCCACCCACCCCACTCACCCCACCCACCCCACCCACCCCACCCACACCACTCACCCCACCCACCCCACCCACCCCACCCACCCACTCACCCACCCACTCACCCACCCACCCACCCACCCACTCACCCAACCACCCACCCACTCACCCACCCACCCACCCACTCACCCACCCACCCACCAACCCACTCACCCACCCACCCACCCCACCCACACCTTGATGTCCAGGGCGCTACTGTAGCGAGGAAGGTTCTGCAACTCCATCTTGTGGATCTCCGAGGTGAAGAATTGTGGCAGGATGTAGGGGTACAAACCCCCATCACCACCACCACCACCACCACCCTCACTCATTCCCACGTCATTCCCTCCCTCCTCCTGATTCATTCCCTTCCCATTCGCTCCCTCCTCACGATTCATTCCCTCCCCATTCCCCCCTTCGCTCTCCTCCCGATCCGTGTGGAGATCAGAGGCTCCGGGTTTTCCGCTTGCCCCCTTCCCTGAGTCAGTCTCCCGATCCGTGCCGGAATCCGGATCCGGCTCCGCTGCCGGGTTTTGCTCCGCGCCACCGGGATCCCGGGGCGGACTGGGAAGCGACATCTGTGGAGACACCCACAGACTCACATACATACAGACACACATACACACACATACATACACACATACACACACATACATACACATACATACACATACATACACACACATACACACACATACACACATACACACATACATACACACATACATACACACATACACACACACATACACACACACATACATACACACATACATACACACATACATACACACATACACACACATACATACACATACATACACACACATACATACACATACATACATACACACATACATACACACATACACACATACATACACACACACACACAGACTCACACACCCACAGACTCACATACATACACACATACATACACACATACACATACACACACACATACACACACACATACACATACACACACACACAGACTCACACACCCACAGACTCACATACATACATACATACACATACATACAGACACACATACACACACATACATACACACATACACACACACACATACATACATACACACACACATACACACACACATACACATACACACACACACAGACTCACACACCCACAGACTCACATACATACACACATACATACACACATACATACAACAACAACAACAACAACAACCGCCATTCGCCACTAAGTGGCGGTGACGTCACCACGACGCTTGTGCCAGGCCATGTGCACCTTGAGGCCACGTGAAGTGTCGAACGCCCGCTGGCAGGAGGTCACGGGGCAGACCCAGGTGCCACGGGTCGACTGACCGAGATGACCGAGATGACTGGCTGATGCACCACCTGTGCCCCCTACTGTGCCAACTTGCTGTGTTTTAGCCACCCGGCGCTCCGCTCGTTGTTGTGAGCGTCGCTCCTCCGCCCTCCGTTGTTGTTGGAGGGCGACTGCCTCCAACTGCCCAGTAGCGTCCTTCACGAGCCTCCTCCACTGAGGCCGATCTTGACACCGCTGGTACCAGTCATCGGCAAGTCCACTCAGCTCCACGTCCTCCTGTACCACATCACTCCATCTCTTCTCTAGCCCGTGCCGCGCCCGTTTAGCCCCCTCGATCCGGCCGAACAAAAGCTGTTTAGGCATGCGGTGGCTGGGCATGCGGGCTACATGACCCAGCCAACGCAGCCTTGCCTGCCGGAGGAGCTCACTGATGGGACTTTGCCCAGATCTTTCAAGGACTTGTGAGCTCCTCACACACTCCAGCCTGGTCAAACCCAGGATGGATCGTAGGCAGGCCAGCCTAAATGTTTCCAACCGGCGAAGATGCTCCACTAGGGGGGTCCACGTTTCGCAAGCGTAGAGAAGGGAGGGAATGACCGTGGCCGAGAAGACCTGAAGCTTCGTGCGGAGCGACAGACCAGGTAGCTTCCACACAGCGTTACGCAACCGATGAAAAGATATTGCCGCTCGACTGATTCGGAGTGAGACCTCTGCTGATAAACTGGAGCTGGTCATGAGCACACTGCCCAGGTATGGGAAACTCTCTACTCTCTCCACAACTGCCCCATCACCGATTGGGAGTTGTGGGGGCGGAGTGCCCGATGGTACAAAATACCCAGGCAGGTGCTTAGTTTTGGTGGGGCTGATGGTAAGGCCCCACCTCTTAGTGGCACACTCCAGCCTCAGCAGCAGCGTCTCCAACTCCTCTTCTGAATGAGCAGCTATTACCAAATCATCGGCATACATAACGTGGTTGACCAATAGGGAGCCATCCCTTGATCGCACCCGGGCGTCGATCAGCCTCCCATTATATCTGTACCAAATGGTAATTCCCCCGGTACAGCTATTGAAGGCTTCACGAACTACGCAGTCGAAATAGATGTTAAATAATGTGGGAGCCAGAGGACATCCCTGTCGCACCCCAAGGTGTACAGGGAAAGGCTCCGACTCCCGGCCACGTAGTTTTACCCACACACACACACATACACACACACATACACACACACATACACACACACATACATACACATACACACATACACACACAGACTCACACAGACTCACATACACACACACACATACACACACATACATACACACACACCCACAGGCTCACACAGACTCACACAGAGACTCACATACTCACACAGCCACCCACAGACTCACACAGACACCCACAGACTCACACACTCAGACTCACACAGACTCACACAGACACCCCACAGACTCACATACACACACACATACACACACACATACACCCACAGACTCACATACATACACACATACACACACACACACCCACAGACTCACACAGAGACTCACATACTCACACAGCCACAGACTCACACACTCCCACACACACCCACAGACTCACACAGACTCACACAGACACTCACAGACTCACAGACACCCACAGGCTCACAGACACCCACAGACTCACACAGACTCACACACACAGACACACACAGACTCACACACACATACACCCACAGACTCACACAGACTCACACAGACACCCACAGACTCACACAGACACCCACAGACTCACACAGACTCACACAGACACCCACAGACACCCACAGACTCACACAGACTCACACAGACTCACACACACAGACACACACAGACTCACACACACATACACCCACAGACTCACACACTCCCACACACACCCACAGACTCACACAGACTCACACAGACACCCACAGACTCACACACTCAGACTCCCACACACTCACACAGACACCCACAGACTCACACAGACACCCACAGACTCACACAGACTCACACAGAGACTCACACAGACTCACACAGACACTCACAGACTTACACACTCACACAGACTCACACAGACACCCACAGACTCACACACACAGACTCACACAGACACCCACAGACTCACACACACAGAGTCACACACAGACTCACACACTCCCCCACACGCACACAGAGACCCCACAGACTCACACACACACACACAGACTCACACAGACACTCACACGGACTCACACATACACCCACAGACTCACAGACTCACACAGACACCCACAGACTCACAGACTCACACAGACACCCACAGACTCACACAGACACCCACAGACTCACACATACACCCACAGACTCACAGACTCACACAGACACCCACAGACTCACAGACTCACACAGACACCCACAGACTCACACAGACACCCACAGACACCCCACAGACTCACACAGACACCCACAGACTCACACAGACACCCACAGAGACCCCACAGACTCACACAGACACCCACAGACTCACACACACACCCACAGACTCACACACCACCCACAAACTCACACAGACACCCAGACTCACAGACACCCACAGACTCACACAGACACTCACACAGACTCACACAGACACCCACAGACACCCACAGACACCCACAGACTCACACAGACTCACGCAGAGACCCACAGACTCACAAAGACACCCACAGACTCACACAGACACCCACAGACACTCACATACTCACACAGACACCCAGACCCACAGACCCACACAGACACCCACAGAGACCCCACAGACTCACACAGACAACCCACAGACTCCCCCAGTCACCCACAGAGACCCCACAGACTCACACAGACACCCACAGACTCACACAGACTCACACAGACACCCAGAGACCCCACAGACTCACACAGACACCCACAGACACCCCACAGACTCACACAGACACCCCACAGACTCACACACACACCCACAGACACCCACAGAGACCCCACAGACTCGCGCACAGACTCACACAGACACCCACAGACTCACACAGACACCCACAGACTCACACCGACACCCACAGACTCACACACACACACCCACAGAGACCCCACAGACTCACACAGACACCCACAGACTCACACAGACACCCAAAGACCCCACAGACTCCCACAGACACCCCACAGACTCACACACACACACACACAGACACCCACAGAGACCCCACAGACTCGCGCACAGACTCACACAGACACCCACAGACTCACACAGACACCCACAGACTCACACAGACACCCACAGACTCACAGACTCACACAGACACCCACAGAGACCCCACAGACTCACACAGACACCCAGACTCACACAGACACCCAGAGACCCCACAGACTCACACAGACACCCCACAGACTCACACACACACCCACAAACACCCACAGAGACCCCACAGACTCGCGCACAGACACCCACAGACTCACACAGACACCCACAGACTCACACCGACACCCACAGACTCACACACACACACACCCACAGAGACCCCACAGACTCACACAGACACCCACAGACTCACACAGACACCCAGAGACCCCACAGACTCACACAGACACCCCACAGACTCACACACACACACACAGACACCCACAGAGACCCCACAGACTCGCGCACAGACTCACACAGACACCCACACTCACACAGACACCCACAGACTCACAGACGCACACAGACACCCACAGAGACCCAGACTCACACACTCACACATACACCCACAGACTCACACAGACACCCACAGACACCCACAGACTCACACAGACACCCACAGACTCACAGACTCACACAGACACCCACAGACACCCAGACTCACACACTCACACATACACCCACAGACTCACACAGACACCCACAGACTCACACAGACACCCACAGACTCACACAGAGACACACAGACACCCAGACTCACAGACACCCACAGACACCCACAGACTCACACAGACTCCCACAGACACCCACAGACACTCACAGACTCACACACACAGACACACACAGACTCACACAGACTCACACAGACACCCACAGACTCACACAGACTCACACAGACTCCCACAGACACCCACAGACTCACAGACACTCACAGACTCACACACACTCACAGACTCACACACACACACCCACAGAGACCCCACAGACTCACACAGACACCCAGAGACCCCACAGACTCACAGACTCACACACACACACACAGACACCCACAGAGACCCCACAGACTCGCGCACAGACACCCACAGACTCACACAGACACCCACAGACTCACACCGACACCCACAGACTCACACACACACACACCCACAGAGACCCCACAGACTCACACAGACACCCACAGACTCACACAGACACCCAGAGACCCCACAGACTCACACAGACACCCCACAGACTCACACACACACACACAGACACCCACAGAGACCCCACAGACTCGCGCACAAACTCACACAGACACCCACAGACTCACAGACTCACACAGACAACCACAGACACCCAGACTCACACACTCACACAGACACCCACAGACTCACACAGACACCCACAGACTCACACAGAGACACACAGACACCCAGACTCACACAGACACCCACAGACTCACACAGACACCCACACAGAGACCCCACAGACTCGCGCACAAAGAGGGAGAGGCCTCACCGGCCACGGCACGGCCCCGCGAGGTGAAGTATGGCGAATCGATCCAGCAGCGGACAGAGACTGACGCTCACTGCTCCACGTGAGCGAGAAACCCAAGAAACCTCGACTGCTTCCGCGCCCACGTGACGCGGCTCTCGGCCAATGAGCGCGAGGGAACGCTGGAGGGGCGGGGCTCGTGGGGTGACCACGCCCCCATTGCTTCGGTCACGTGACGGGCTCGACCAACTGAGTGTGGGAGGAGAGGGAGGGATGTGTTGGGAATGGTAGAATCCATTACGTTGTGATTCTGGGGGTGTTTGTGTGTGGTGAGTCTGTGGGTCTCTGTGTGGTGAGTCTGTGGGTCTCTGTGTGGTGAGTCTGTGGGTCTCTGTGTGAGTGAGTCTGTGGGTCTCTGTGTGGTGAGTCTGTGGGTCTCTGTGTGGTGAGTCTGTGGGTCTCTGTGTGGTGAGTCTGTGGGTCTCTGTGTGAGTGAGTCTGTGGGTCTCTGTGTGGTGAGTCTGTGGGTCTCTGTGTGGTGAGTCTGTGGGTCTCTGTGTGGTGAGTCTGTGGGTCTCTGTGTGGTGAGTCTGTGGGTCTCTGTGTGAGTGAGTCTATGGGTCTCCGTGGTGGTGGTGATGGTGATGATGGTGGTGGTGGTGATGATGATGGTGGTGATGGTGGTGATGGTGGTGGTGGTGATGGTGGTGGTGGTGATGATGGTGGTGGTGGTGATGGTGATGGTGGTGATGATGGTGGTGGTGGTGGTGACGGTGGTGGTGATGATGGTGGTGGTGGTGGTGATGATGGTGGTGGTGGTGATGATGGTGGTGATGGTGGTGGTGGTGATGGTGATGATGGTGGTGGTGGTGGTGGTGATGATGGTGGTGGTGGTGGTGATGATGGTGGTGGTGGTGGTGGTGATGATGGTGGTGATGGTGGTGGTGGTGGTGATGGTGGTGGTGGTGGTGATGGTGATGATGGTGGTGGTGGTGGTGATGGTGGTAGTGGTGATGGTGGTGGTGATGATGGTGGTGGTGGTGATGATGGTGGTGGTGGTGATGATGGTGGTGATGGTGGTGATGATGGTGGTGGTGGTGGTGGTGGTGATGATGATGATGGTGGTGGTGATGATGGTGGTGGTGGTGGTGATGGTGGTGGTGGTGGTGATGGTGGTGGTGGTCTCATTGTATATCTGTGGGACTCTCTCTATCTTTGTGGGTCTCTATGTAATCTATGTGTCTCTGTAGGTCTCTATGGATCTTTGTGGGTCTCTGTGGGTCTCTATGTGTCTCTGTAGGTCTCTATGGATCTTTGTGGGTCTCTGTGGGTCTCTATGTATCTCTGTGGGTCTCTATGGATCTTTGTGGGTCTCTGTGTAATCTAGGTGTTTCTGTGGGTCTCTATGGATCTTTATGTGTCTCTGTTGATCTCTGTGTATCTCTGTGGGTCTCTATCGATCTCTATGTATCTCTGTGGGTCTCAATGTGTCTCTGTGGGTCTCTATCGATCTCCGTGGGTCTCTATCGATCTTTATGGATCTCTATGTAATCTAGGTGTCTCTGTGGGTCTCTATGGATCTTTGTGGGTCTCTGTGGGTCTCTATGGATCTCTGTGGGTCTCTATGTGTCTCTGTGGGTCTCTATGTGTCTCTGTGGGTCAGTGGATCCATGGCTGTGTGGTTGGGGTTATGGGAGTGAGGGCTACAACGAAGCACAGAGGAGCGACGCTCACAACAACGAGCGGAGCGCCGGGTGGATAAAACACAGCGAGTTGGCACAGTAGGGGGCACAGGTGGTGCATCGGCCACGAGTCATCTCAGTCAGTGGATCCATGGCACCTGCTAGGTTTGTCCCGTGACCTCCTGCCAGCTGGTGTTCGACATTTCACGTGGTTTTAATGTGTACCTAGCCTGGCACAGGCGCCGTAGTGACGTCACCGCCACTTAGTGGAACCGAGTGTGTTGTTGGATGCGTGATTACGTAGATGAGTGAGTGAATGAGTGGGTGGAACAGTGAGTGGCTGGGTGAGTGAACGAGTGAGTGAGTTATTGTGTGAATGAGTCGGTGGGTGATTGAATGAGTGACTGTGTGAGTGAATTAGTGGGTGGGACAGTGAGTGTCTGGGTGAGTGGCTGGGTATGTAGGTGAGCGGCTGGGTGAGTGGCTGAGTGAGTCAGCGAGTGGCTGAGTGAGTGGCTGGGTGGATGAGTGAGTGACTGAGTGGATGAGTGAGTGACTCAGTGAATGAGTGAGTGGCTGGGTGAGTTGCTGGGTGAGTGACTGGGTGAGTGGCTGGCTGTGTAGGTGAGTGGCTGGGTGAGTGGCTGGGTATGTAGGTGAGTGGCTGGGTGAGTGGCTGGGTGAGTAGCTGGGTGAGTGGCTGGGTGAGTAGCTGGGTGAGTAGCTGGGTGAGTGGCTGGGTGAGTGGCTGGGTGAGTAGCTGGGTGAGTAGCTGGGTGAGTAGCTGGGTGAGTAGCTGGGTGAGTGGCTGGGTGAGTGGCTGGGTGAGTAGCTGGGTGAGTGGCTGGGTGAGTAGCTGGGTGAGTAGCTGGGTGAGTAGCTGGGTGAGTAGCTGGGTGAGTGGCTGGGTGAGTAGCTGGGTGAGTGGCTGGGTGAGTAGCTGGGTGAGTGGCTGGGTATGTAGGTGAGTGGCTGGGTGAGTGGCTGGGTGAGTGGCTGGGTGAGTAGCTGGGTGAGTAGCTGGGTGAGTGGCTGGGTGAGTGGCTGGGTGAGTAGCTGGGTGAGTAGCTGGGTGAGTGGCTGGGTGAGTGGCTGGGTGAGTAGCTGGGTGAGTGGCTGGGTGAGTGGCTGGGTGAGTGGCTGGGTGAGTAGCTGGGTGAGTGGCTGGGTGAGTAGCTGGGTGAGTGGCTGGGTATGTAGGTGAGTGGCTGGGTGACTGGCTGGGTGAGTGGCTGGGTGAGTAGCTGGGTGAGTAGCTGGGTGAGTGGCTGGGTGAGTGGCTGGGTGAGTAGCTGGGTGAGTAGCTGGGTGAGTGGCTGGGTGAGTGGCTGGGTATGTAGGTGAGTGGCTGGGTGAGTGGCTGGGTGAGTAGCTGGGTGAGTAGCTGGGTGAGTGGCTGGGTGAGTGGCTGGGTGAGTAGCTGGGTGAGTGGCTGGGTGAGTGGCTGGGTGAGTGGCTGGGTGAGTGGCTGGGTGAGTAGCTGGGTGAGTTGCTGGGCGTGATCTCCCACGCCGCTCGGCACCCCAATCACCAACAGCAGCCAGAGTGAGACCAGACCGCAAGTTCATCTTAGAGACTTTATTTCGTGAGATGGGTGCACACTAGCACCACCACCATCATCATCATCACCACCATCATCACCATCATCATCATCATCACCACCATCATCACCACCATCATCATCATCACTACCATCATCACTACCATCATCATCCCCACCATCACCACCATCATCATCATCATCACCACCATCATCACCACCATCATCATCATCACCACCATCACCACCATCATCATCACCATCATCATCACCATCATCACCATCATCATCATCACCACCACCATCATCACCAATAACCTCCATCAACATCACCACCATCATCATCACCACCACCATTACCACCATCATCATCATCACCACCATCATCAACACCATCACCCTCACCACCATCACCACCACCAATAACCTCCATCAACATCACCACCACCATCAGCATCACCATCAGTGATCAGCGGTCGATGTCTCTCTGTAGTCGATGATCAGTGATCAGCGGTCGATGTCTCTCTGGAGTCGATGATCAGTGATCAGCGGTCGATGTCTCTCTGGAGTCAATGATCAGTGATCAGCGGTCGATGTCTCTCTGCTCCGGGTCGATGATCAGCGATCAGTTCTTTCCCGTGCGATGCCTGGCGGTGCTTCTCCCAGATGGTTGGACGAGTGAGCGGCTGGGCGGGTGAGCGGCTGGACGGGTGAGCGGCTGGGCGGGTGAGCGGCTGGGCGGGTGAGCGGCTGGGCGGGTGAGCGGCTGGGCGGGTGAGCGGCTGGGCGGGTGAGCGGCTGGGCGGGTGAGCGGCTGGGCGGGTGAGCGGCTGGGCGGGTGAGCGGCTGGGCGGGTGAGCGGCTGGGCGGGTGAGCGGCTGGGCGGGTGAGCGGCTGGGCGGGTGAGCGGCTGGGCGGGTGAGCGGCTGGGCGGGTGAGCGGCTGGGCGGGTGAGCGGCTGGGCGGGTGAGCGGCTGGGCGGGTGAGCGGCTGGGCGGGTGAGCGGCTGGGCGGGTGAGCGGCTGGGCGGGTGAGCGGCTGGGCGGGTGAGCGGCTGGGCGGGTGAGCGGCTGGGCGGGTGAGCGGAGACAGACGGTGGGGGGTGGGGGGCTGGGAGAGGTGTGGAGGTCATCCACAGCTCACTTTAATCGCTGTCATACATCAAGTCTTTTATGGCATTCTGACTGTCGAAAATGACCTTGACCTTCTCTTTCTTGTACTCGGTGACGGTTTGTCCATGCGACTTCGTCGTCTTGACCTTAACGGTGGAGAATTCCACCCCGCCGGCCTGCTCCACGCCAGGAGTGGACATGAGCTCGTTCTTAAATTGATTGATTTCGGTAGACATTGTCGAGGGCATTCGCGGTGCCACGTCTCTCTCGCTCGCTCGCTCGTCCCGCCGGTATTTAAGGACGGCCGGTGTGCGCGTGTGGGTGGGGTAGGTGCGTGTTTGTGGGTGTGTGTGCGTGTGCGTGGGTGTGTGTGCGTGTGCGTGGGCGTGTGCGTGCGTAGTTGTGTGGGCGTGATCACGACATCCGACCCGCCGTAAAAATGTTTAGCGATGAGATTTTTCTGACCATTCCGTCGAAGTGTTTGGCGCGGAGGGGGTAGGAGGGGGGGGGGGATCTGTCGGTCATCCCCCTACGGGGCAACGTAGGGAGATGACCCTGCTGAGGCTGCTGATGCCTCAAATTTCGGAAGTAGTCACCCCCTGTGAGTGGCCGGGCTGAGGTGTTCCATCTGTTGGGGGGAGTACGGAAGGCGATCCAGACAGAGTCTGAGTCCAGGGAAGGCACCGGGCATTGATGATCTCCCAAGCGAAATGCTGAGGGAGGGTGGCGTTGTGCATAGAATGTCCTACATGACATAACAACAGTCTGGACCACTGGACGGGTTCCGCAGGACTGGAAGGATGCCCTGGTGGCGGTCCCCCTCTTTAAGAAGGGGGACCGCACAGACCGTAACAACTACAGGGGCATCTCACTCCTCAGTGTGAGGCCGGGAAAGGTCCTGGCAAGGATTATTCAACATCGCCTTGCTAGGCACGCTGAGGAGAGGCTTGCGGAGCCCCAATGCGGTTTCAGGAAAGGGCGATTCTGCACAAATGCCATATTCTCTGTCCGTCTGCTACAGCAGAGGTGTAGGGAATTCCAACAAGACCTACATCTCTGCTTTATTGACCTGGCCTATGATACCATCAGAAGACCTGGGCTCAGGGTTGTTCGGTGAGCAGGCCCGGGTAAAACTACGTGGCCGGGAGTCGCAGCCATTCCCTGTTCACCTTGGGGTGCGACAGGGATGTCCTCTGGCTCCCACATTATTTAACATCTATTTTGACTGCGTAGTTCGTGACGCCTTCAATAGCTGTACCCGGAGGAATCTCCATCTGGTACAGATACAATGGGAGACTGATCGATGCCCGGGTGCGGTCAAGGGATGGCTCCCTTTTGCTCAACTACGTTATGTATGCCGATGATCTGGTGATTGCTGCTCATTCAGAGAAGGAGTTGGAGGTGCTGCTGCTGAACCTGGAGGTGGGGCCTTACCGTCAGCCCCACCAAAACTAAGCACCAGCCTGGGTATTTTGTGCCATCAAACACTCCACCCCCACAATTTCCAATCGGTGATGGGGCAGTTGTGGAGAAAGTGGAGAGTTTCCCATACCTGGGTAGTGTGCTCATGACCGGCTCCGGTTTGACAGCAGAGGTCTCACTCCGAATCAGTCGAGCGGTAATATATTTTCATCAATTGCGTAACGTTGTGTGGAAGCTACCTGGTCTGTCGCTCCGTACGAGGCTTCAAGTCTTCTCGGCCACAGTCATTCCCTCCCTTCTCTACGCTTGCGAAACGTGGACCCCCCTAATGCAGCATCTTTGCCGGTTGGAAACATTTAGGCTGGCCTGCCTACGATCCATCCTGGGTTTAACCAGACTGGATTGTGTGAGGAGCTCACAAATCCTTTAAAGATCTGGGCAAAGTCCCATCGGTGAGCTCCTCCGGCAGGCAAGGCTGCGTTGGCTGGGTCATGTAGCCCGCATGCCCAGCCACCGCATGCCGAAACAGCTTTTGTTCGGCCGGATCGAGGGGGCTAAACGGGCGCGGCACGGGCTAGGGAAGAGATAGAGTGATGTGGCACGGGAGGACGTGGAGCTAAGTGGACTTGCCGATGACTGGTACCAGCGGTGTCAAGATCGGCCTCTGTGGAGGAGGTTCGTGAAGGACGCTACTGGGCAGTTGGAGGCAGTCGCCCTCCAACAACAACGGAGGGCGGAGGAGCAACGCTCACAACAACGAGCGGAGCGCCGGGTGGATAAAGCACAGCAAGTTGGCACAGTAGGGGGCACAGGTGGTGCATCAGGCAGTCATCTCGGTCATCTCAGTCATTCGACCCGTGGCACCAGGGTCTGCCCCGTGACCTCCTGCCAGCGGGCGTTCGACACTTCACGTGGCCTCAGGGTGCACTTGGCCTGGCACAAGCGTCGTGGTGACGTCACCGCCACTTAGTGGCGAATGGCGGTTGTTGTTGGTGGTGGTGATGATGATGTTGGTGATGGTGGTGGTGATGGAGGTGGTGGTGGTAGTGATGATGGTGGTGATGGTGGTGATGATGATGATGTTGGTGATGTTGGTGATGGTGGTTGTGGTGGTGGTGATGGTGGTGGTGATGGTGGTGGTAGTGGTGGTGATGGTGGTGATAGTGGTGGTGATGGTGGTGGTGATGGTGATGATGATGTTGGTGATGATGGTGGTTATGGTGGTGGTGGTGGTGATGGTGGTGGTGATGATGATAGTGGTGATGGTGGTGATGGTGGTGATGATGGTGGTGATGGTGGTGGTGATGGTGGTGATGGTGATGGTGGTGTATAAGTGATAACTCAGACACTGCAAAGTTCACGTTTCGTTTACTTACCAACTTGATTTTACAACTTATGGGAAGAGAGGAGGCTCGGTGAGTGGGTGGTGGTGCTTGTGGTGCTTGTGGTGGTGGTGATGGCGGTGGTGGCTGTGGTGGTGGTGGTGGTATCTATCTATCTCTGCGAGTCTCTATGGGTCTCTATGTATCTCTGTGGGTCTCTGTGGGTCTCTATAAGTCTCTGTGGGTATCTGTGGGTCTTTGTGGGTCTCTGTGGATCTCTGTGGGTCTCTGTGGGTCTCTATAAGTCTGTGGGTCTCTGTGGGTCTCTGTGGATCTCTATGGGTCTCTGGGGTCTCTATAAGTCTCTGTGGGTATCTGTGGGTCTCTATGGGTCTCTGTGGATCTCTATGTATCTCTGTGGGTCTCTGTGGATCTCTATACGTCTCTGTGGGTCTCTGTGGGTCTCTGTGGGTCTCTATACGTCTCTGTGGGTCTTTGTGGGTCTCTGTGGGTCTCTGTGGGTCTCTGTGGGTCCCTGTGAGTCTCTGTGGATCTCTGTGGGTCTCTGTGGGTCTCTATACGTCTCTTTTTGGTCTCTATGGATCTCTGTGGGTCTCTGTGGGTCTCTGTGGGTCTCTATACGTCTCTGTGGGTCTCTGTGGGTCTTTGTGGGTCTCTGTGGGTCTCTGTGGGTCTCTGTGAGTCTTTGTGGATCTATGTGGGTCTCTGTGGGTCTCTATACGTCTCTGTGGGTCTCTGTGGGTCTCTGTGGATCTCTGTGGGTCTCTGTGGGTCTCTATACGTCTCTGTGGGTCTCTGTGGATCTCTGTGGGTCTCTGTGGGTCTCTATACGTCTCTGTGGGTCTCTGTGGGTCTCTGTGGATCTCTGTGGGTCTCTGTGGGTCTCTATACGTCTCTGTGAGTCTCTGTGGATCTCTGTGGGTCTCTGTGGGTCTCTATACGTCTCTGTGGGTATCTGTGGGTCTCTGTGGGTCTCTATACGTCTCTGTGAGTCTCTGTGGGTCTCTGTGGGTCTCTGTGAGTCTCTGTGGATCTCTGTGGGTCTCTGTGGGTCTCTATATGTCTCTGTGGGTCTCTGTGGATCTCTGTGGGTCTCTGTGGGTCTCTATACGTCTCTGTGGGTCTCTGTGGGTCTTTGTGGGTCTCTGTGGATCTCTATACGTCTCTGTGAGTCTCTGTGGATCTCTGTGGGTCTCTGTGGGTCTCTATACGTCTCTGTGGGTCTCTGTGGGTCTCTGTGGGTCTCTATACGTCTCTGTGGGTCTCTGTGGATCTCTGTGGGTCTCTGTGGGTCTCTGTGAGTCGTAACCCTCCCATGACCGGACATTAGCAGTGGGGGCTATGGGAGTGGGGGCTATGGGAGTGGGGGCTATGGGAGTGGGGGCTATGGGAGTGGGGGCTATGGGAGTGGGGGCTATGGGAGTGGGGGCTATGGGAGTGGGGGCTATGGGAGTGGGGGCTATGGGAGTGGGGGCTATGGGGGTGGGGGCTATGGGAGTGGGGGCTATGGGGGGGGTCACGCGTTTCTTGTAAAGGGTCAGAATTTCAATGACTTTACGACTTTACGAGACCAGATTGCCAATCTGAACAAACTCCCACTTCCAACTCCAAAGACAAAGATCCCCCGTGTAGGCTTCCATCAAGGGCACGGCACGGACGCACACAAAAAAATCACCCACTCGCTCGCTCATTCACTCACTCGGTCACTCACTCAGTCACTCAGCCACTCACTCATCCACTCAGCCACTCACTCATCCACTCAGCCACTCAGTCAGTCACTCACTCAGTCACTCACTCAGTCACTCACTCAGTCACTCACTCAGTCACTCACTCATCCACTCAGCCACTCACTCAATTACTCAGCCACTCAGCCACTCACTCATCCACTCACTCACTCAGCCACTCACTCAGCCACTCAGCCACTCACTCAGCCACTCAGCCACTCACTCAGCCACTCAGCCACTCACTCATCCATTCAGTCACTCACTGAGCCACTCACTCAGCCACTCACTCATTCCCTCAGTAACTCACTCAGCTACTCAGCCATTCACTCAGCCACTCAGTCACTCACTCAGCCACTCAGTCATTGGTGGTGATAGTGGTGGTAATGGTGGTGGTGATGATGGCGGTGGGAGAGGTGATGATGATGGTGGTGGTGGTGGTGATGATGATGGTGATGATGATGGTGGTGATGGTGTTGGTGGTGTTGGTGGTGGTGGTAATGATGGTGGTGGTTATGGTGGTGGTGGTGATGATGATAATGATGATGTTGGTGATGGTGGTGATGGTGGTGGTGATGATGATGATGATGATGTTGGTGATGGTGGTGGTGATGTTGATGATGATGTTAGTGATAGTGGTGGTGGTGATGGTGGTGGTGGTGATGGTGGTGTATAAGTGATAACTCAGACACTGCAAAGTTCACGTTTTGTTTACTGACCAACTTGATTTTACAACTTATGGGAAGAGAAGTGGCTGGGTGAGTGGGTGATGATGGTTGTGGTGGTGGTGGTGATGATGGTAGTGATGGTGGTGATGGTGGTGGTGTTGATGGTGGTGGTGGTGGGGGTTATGGTGGTGGTGATGATGGTGGTGGTGATGGTGATGGTGGTGATGGTGATGATGATGATGTTGGTGATGGTGGTAGTTATGGTGGTGGTGGTGATGGTGGTGGTGATGATAGTGATGGTGGTGATGGTGGTGGTGATGGTGTTGACGGTGGCGGTGATGGTTGTTATGGTGGTGGTGGTGATGGTGGTGATGGTGGTGATGATGATGATGTTAGTGATGGTGGTGATGGTGGTGGTGGTGGTGATGGTGGTGATGGTGGTGATGATGATGTTGATGGTGGTGGTGATGGTGGTGGTGGTGATGGTGGTGATGGTGGTGGTGATGATGTTGATGGTGGTTGTGGTGGTGGTGGTGATGGTGGTGGTGATGATAGTGATGGTGGTGATGCTGGTGGTGATGGTGTTGACGGTGGTGGTGATGGTGGTTATGGTGGTGGTGGTGATGGTGGTGATGGTGGTGATGGTGGTGATGATGATGATGTTAGTGATGGTGGTGATGGTGGTGATGGTGGTGATGGTGGTGGTGATGATGATGTTTATGGTGGTGGTGATGGTGGTGGTGATGGTGGTGGTGGTTGTGGTGGTGGTTGTGGTGGTGGTTGTGATCTCTATCTATCTCTGTGGGTCTCTGTGAGGCTCTATAAGTCGTAACCCTCCCATGACCGGGCATTGGCAGTGAAGGCTATGGGAGTGGGGGTTATGGGAGTGGGGGTTATGGGAGTGGGGGTTATGGGAGTGGGGGCTATGGGAGTGGGGGTTATGGGAGTGGGGGTTATGGGAGTGGGGGTTATGGGGGTGGGGGCTATGGGGGTGGGGGCTATGGGAGTGGGGGTTATGGGAGTGGGGGCTATGGGAGTGGGGGTTATGGGAGTGGGGGCTATGGGAGTGGGGGCTATGGGAGTGGGGGTTATGGGAGTGGGGGCTATGGGAGTGGGGGTTATGGGAGTGGGGGTTATGGGAGTGGGGGTTATGGGAGTGGGGGCTATGGGAGTGGCGGTTATGGGAGTGGGGGCTATGGGAGTGGGGGCTATGGGAGTGGGGGTTATGGGAGTGGGGGCTATGGGAGTGGGGGTTATGGGAGTGGGGGCTATGGGAGTGGGGGTTATGGGAGTGGGGGTTATGGGAGTGGGGTAATGGGAGTGGGGGTTATGGGAGTGGGGTAATGGGAGTGGGGTTATGGGAGTGGGGTTATGGGAGTGGGGTTATGGGAGTGGGGTTATGGGAGTGGGGTAATGGGAGTGGGGGTTATGGGAGTGGGGGTTATGGGAGTGGGGGTTATGGGAGTGGGGTTATGGGAGTGGGGTTATGGGAGTGGGGTTATGGGAGTGGGGTTATGGGAGTGGGGGTTATGGGAGTGGGGGTTATGGGAGTGGGGGTTATGGGAGTGGGGTTATGGGAGTGGGGGCTATGGGAGTGGGGTTATGGGAGTGGGGTTATGGGAGTGGGGGTTATGGGAGTGGGGTTATGGGAGTGGGGGTTATGGGAGTGGGGTTATGGGAGTGGGGTTATGGGAGTGGGGGTTATGGGAGTGGGGTTATGGGAGTGGGGTTATGGTAGTGGGGGTTATGGGAGTGGGGTTATGGGAGTGGGGGTTATGGGAGTGGGGTTATGGGAGTGGGGGTTATGGGAGTGGGGGTTATGGGAGTGGGGTTATGGGAGTGGGGGTTATGGGAGTGGGGTTATGGGAGTGGGGGTTATGGGAGTGGGGGTTATGGGAGTGGGGGTTATGGGAGTGGGGGTTATGGGAGTGGGGTTATGGGAGTGGGGGTTATGGGAGTGGGGTTATGGGAGTGGGGTTATGGGAGTGGGGTTATGGTAGTGGGGGTTATGGGAGTGGGGTTATGGGAGTGGGGGTTATGGGAGTGGGGTTATGGGAGTGGGGGTTATGGGAGTGGGGGTTATGGGAGTGGGGGTTATGGGAGTGGGGTTATGGGAGTGGGGGTTATGGGAGTGGGGTTATGGGAGTGGGGGTTATGGGAGTGGGGGTTATGGGAGTGGGGGTTATGGGAGTGGGGGTTATGGGAGTGGGGTTATGGGAGTGGGGGTTATGGGAGTGGGGTTATGGGAGTGGGGTTATGGTAGTGGGGGTTATGGGAGTGGGGTTATGGGAGTGGGGTTATGGTAGTGGGGGTTATGGGAGTGGGGGCTATGGGAGTGGGGGCTATGGGAGTGGGGGTTATGGGAGTGGGGGTTATGGGAGTGGGGGTTATGGGAGTGGGGGTTATGGGAGTGGGGGTTATGGGAGTGGGGGTTATGGAAGTGGGGTTATGGGAGTGGGGGTTATGGGAGTGGGGGTTATAGGAGTGTGGGTTATGGGAGTGGGGTTATGGGAGTGGGGGTTATGGGAGTGGGGGTTATGGGAGTGGGGGTTATGGGAGTGGGAGTTATGGAAGTGGGGTTATGGGAGTGGGGTTATGGGAGTGGGGGTTATGGGGGTGGGGGCTATGGGAGTGGGGGTTATGAGAGTGGGGTTATGGGAGTGGGGGTTATGGGAGTGGGGTTATGGGAGTGGGGTTATGGGAGTGGGGTTATGGGAGTGGGGTTATGGGAGTGGGGGTTATGGGAGTGGGGTTATGGGAGTGGGGTTATGGGAGTGGGGTTATGGGAGTGGGGTTATGGGAGTGGGGGTTATGAGAGTGGGGTTATGGGAGTGGGGGTTATGGGAGTGGGGTTATGGGAGTGGGGTTATGGGAGTGGAGTTATGGGAGTGGGGTTATGGGAGTGGGGGTTATGGGAGTGGGGTTATGGGAGTGGGGTTATGGGAGTGGGGTTATGGGAGTGGGGTTATGGGAGTGGGGGTTATGGGAGTGGGGTTATGGGAGTGGGGTTATGGGAGTGGGGGTTATGGGAGTGGGGTTATGGAAGTGGGGTTATGGGAGTGGGGTTATGGGAGTGGGGTTATGGGAGTGGGGGTTATGGGAGTGGGGTTATGGGGGTGGGGGGGATGAGAGTGGGGTTATGGGAGTGGGGGTTATGGGAGTGGGGTTATGGGAGTGGGGTTATGGGAGTGGGGTTATGGGAGTGGGGTTATGGGAGTGGGGGTTATGGGAGTGGGGTTATGGGAGTGGGGTTATGGGAGTGGGGGTTATGGGAGTGGGGTTATGGGAGTGGGGTTATGGGAGTGGGGGTTATGGGAGTGGGGTTATGGGAGTGGGGTTATGGGAGTGGGGGTTATGGGGGTGGGGGGGATGAGAGTGGGGGTCACGCGTTTCTTGTAAAGGGTTGGGTCATAATGTCAACGATTTTACGACTTTATGAGGCCTAATTGTCAAGCTGAACAAACTCCCACTTCCAACTCCAAAGACAAAGATCCCCCGTGTAGGCTTCCATCGTGGGCTGCACGGGCAAGTGCTGCCCGCAAGTCACCAGCCCCTATGAAGGGCACGGCACGGACACACGCACACTCACCTTCTCGCTCATTCACTCATTCGGTCACTCACTTAGTCACTCAGTCACTCACTCAGCCACTCACTCATGCATTCACTCACCCACCCACCCGCTCGGTCACTCACTCACTCACTCATCCACTCAGTGACTCACTCAGCGACTCAATCACACATTCACACACTCAGCCACTCACTCACCCACCCACTCATTCACTCACACAGTCACTCATTCAGTCACCCACCGACTCATTCACACAAAAACCCACTCACTCACTCGTTCACTCACCCAGCCACTCACTGTTCCACCCACTCATTCACTCACTCATCCACGGAATCATTTGCCCAACAACACGCTCGGTTCCACTAAGTGGCGGTGACGTCACTACGGCGCCTGTGCCAGGCTAGGTACACATTAAAACCACGTGAAATGTGGAACACCAGCTGGCAGGAGGTCACGGAACAAACCTAGCAGGTGCCATGGATCCACTGACTGAGATGACTCGTGGCCGATGCACCACCTGTGCCCCCTACTGTGCCAACTCGCTGTGTTTTATCCACCCGGCGCTCCGCTCGTTGTTGTGAGCGTCGCTCCTCTGTGCTTCGTTGTTGCTGGAGGGCGACTGCCTCCAACTGCCCAGTAACCTCACGGTGCACCTAGCCTGGCACTGTCCAGTAGCAGCGTCCTTCACGAACCTCCTCCACAGAGGCCGATCTTGACACCGTTGGTACCGGTCATCGGCAAGTCCACTCAGCTCCACGTCCTCCTGTACCACATCACTCCATCTCTTCTCTAGCCCGTGCCGCGTCCGTGTAGCCCCCTCGATTCGGCCGAACAAAAGCTGTTTGGGCATGCGGTGGCTGGGCATGCGGGCTACATGACCCAGCCAACGCAGCCTTGCCTGCCAGAGGAGCTCACCGATGGTCCAGATCTATCAAGGATTTGTGAGCTCCTCACACAATCCAGCCTGCTGGTTAAACCCAGGATGGATCGTGGGCAGGCCAGCCAGAATGTTTCTAACTGGCGAAGATGTTCCACTAGGGGGGGTCCACGTTTCGCAAGCGTAGAGAAGGGAAGGAATGCCTGTGGCCGAGAAGACCTGAAGCTTCGTGCGGAGCGACAGACCAGGTAGCTTCTGCACAGCGTTACGCCACCGATTAAAATATATTACCGCTCGACTGATTCGGAGTGAGACCTCTGCTGTCAAACCGGAGCCGGTCATGAGCACACTACCCAGGTATGGGAAACTCTCCACTCTCTCCACAACTGCCCCATCACCGATTGGGAGTTGTGGGGGTGGAGTGTCCGATGGCACAAAATATCCAGGCTGGTGCTTAGTTTTGGTGGGGCTGACGGTAAGGCCCCACCTCCAGGTTCAGCAGCAGCGCCTCAAACTCCTCCTCTGAGTGAGCAGAAATCACCAGATCATCGGCATATATAACATGGTTGAGCAACTACATGGTCAAAATAGATGTTAAATAATGTGGGAGCCAGAGGACATCCCTGGCACACCCCGAGGTGAACAGGGAATGGCTCCGACTCCCAGCCACGTAGTTTTACCCGGGCCTGCTCACCGAACAACCCAGAGCCCAGGCCTATTGATCGTATCATAGGCCTGGTCAATAAAGCAAAGATGTAGGTCTTGTTGGAATTCCCTACACATCTGCTGTAGCAGATGGACAGAGAATATGGCATCTGTGCAGGACCGCCCTTTCCTGAAACCGCATTGGGGCTCCGCAAGCCTCTCCTCAGCGTGCCTAGCAAGGCGATGTTGAATAATCCTTGCCAGGACCTTTCCCGGCACACTGAGGAGTGAGATGCCCCTGTAGTTGTTACAGTCTGTGCGGTCCTCCTTCTTAAAAAGGGGGGCCACCAGGGCATCCTTCCAATCCTGCGGAACCCGTCCAGTGGTCCAGACTGTTGTTATGATGTCATATAGGGCAGTCTGTGCACAAACGCCACCCTCCCTCAGCATTTCGCTTGGGAGATCATCAATGCCCGGTGCCTTTCCTGGTCTCAGACTCTATCTGAATCGCCTTCCGTACTCCCCCCAACAGATGGAACACCTCAGCCCGGCCACTCACAGTGGGTGACGTAGTAATAGGTTTTTACCCTTTCAACTGGTACAAAAAACTGACACCTTTATACAAGGCATCATGTTTGCAATAACCACAACGCAAGCAGTCAAAATGCAAACAAACATAAACAACTCTGATAATGATATGCACTGTCCTTGAAGTTGATTGGTCCACACCCGAGACAGCTTTTCTTAGAGCCTAGTCTCCATTGGTGTTGGACCAGATGACGCCTAAAGGCGTACAACTCAAAAACAGCGCACTATCAGAGCATTGAGAGCTCGGGGTAAGCATTTACACTATGAGACATCTCCTTTACCAGTGGCAATTACTATATTTTGCCACTGGTAAAGGAGATGTCTCATAGGGGGTGACTTCTTCTTACGATATCCCCCTACGTTGCCCCGCAGGGGGATGACCGACGGATTTCCCCTCCCCTCTCACCCCCCCTCGCGCCCCCCCCCCCCCCCCAGCGCCAAACACCTCGACGGAATGGTCAGCAAAATCTTATCGCTAAACATTTTTATGGCGGGTCGGATATCGTGATCACGCCCACACACCCACGCACACACACACACAACCACACACACCCACACACGCCCACGCACACACACACGCACACACACACACACCGGCCCTTAAATACCGGCGGGACGCGCGAGAGAGACACACACGCAGAGAGAGAAGAGGTGGCACCGCGAATCCTTCAACGATGACGACCAAGATCAAGAACACGACGAACGAGCCCAGGGTGGTGTTTACCCACAGCTCTCCGCCCATAGCCATTCCCGCCAGGGGCACGGTCAAAGTGAAGTTCACGGGCTTCTCGATGCGTGTCGGGAACATGCAGGGCCAAATCATCGCCCAGCTGCAGGTGCCCAGGAGAGAGAGGGCGAAGGTGTTGATCACCGACTATGGAGTTGTGTTGGATGACGAGGATGGGTTTGACAGCGATTAATGTGGGTGGGGAAGTGGCGGTGGATGCCGCTCGCCCAGCCACTCGCTAGCACACTCAGTCACCCACTCGCTCACTCACCCACCCACTCACCCACTTGCCCAGCAACTCACTCACCCACTCACCCACCCACTCACTCACCCACCCACCCACCCACTCACCCACCCACTCACTCACTCACCCACCCACCCACCCACTCACCCACCCAACCACTCACTCACCCACCCACTCACTCACCCACCCACCCACTCACCCACCAACTCACCCACTCACCCACCCACCCACTCATTCGCCCGCCCACTCACCCACCCACCTACCCACTAACTTACCCACTCACTCCCGCTGATCATCGACTCGGAGCAGAGAGACATCGACCGCTGATTGCTGATCATCGACTCCAGAGAGACATCGACCACTGATCGCTGATCATCGACTACAGAGAGACATCGACCGCTGATCGCTGATCATCGACTACAGAGAGACATCGACCGCTGATCACTGATCATCGACTCCAGAGAGACATCGACCGCTGATCGCTGATCATCGACTCCAGAGAGACATCGACCGCTGATCGCTGATCATCGACTCCAGAGAGACATCGACCGCTGATCGCTGATCATCGACTCCAGAGAGACATCGACCGCTGATCGCTGATCATCGACTCCAGAGAGACATCGACCGCTGATCGCTGATCATCGACTCCAGAGAGACATCGACCGCTGATCGCTGATCATCGACTCCAGAGAGACATCGACCGCTGATCGCTGATCATCGACTCCAGAGAGACATCGACCGCTGATCGCTGATCATCGACTCCAGAGAGACATCGACCGCTGATCGCTGATCATCGACTCCAGAGAGACATCGACCGCTGATCGCTGATCATCGACTCCAGAGAGACATCGACCGCTGATCGTTGATCATCGACTCCAGAGAGACATCGACCGCTGATCGCTGATCATCGACTCCAGAGAGACATCGACCGCTGATCGCTGATCATCGACTCCAGAGAGACATCGACCACTGATCGTTGATCATCGACTCCAGAGAGACATCGACCGCTGATCGTTGATCATCAACTACAGAGAGACATCGACCACTGATCGCTGATCATCGACTACAGAGAGACATCGACCACTGATCGCTGATCATCGACTACAGAGAGACATCGACCGCTGATCGCTGATCATCGACTCCAGAGAGACATCGACCGCTGATCGCTGATCATCGACTCCAGAGAGACATCGACCGCTGATCGCTGATCAATGACTCCAGAGAGACATCGACCGCTGATCGCTGATCATCGACTCCAGAGAGACATCGACCGCTGATCGCTGATCAATGACTCCAGAGAGACATCGACCGCTGATCGCTGATCATCGACTCCAGAGAGACATCGACCACTGATCGCTGATCATCGACTCCAGAGAGACATCGACCGCTGATCGCTGATCATCGACTCCAGAGAGACATCGACCACTGATCGCTGATCATCGACTCCAGAGAGACATCGACCGCTGATCGCTGATCATCGACACCAGAAAGACATCGACCGCTGATCGCTGATCATCGACACCAGAAAGACATCGACCGCTGATCGCTGATCATCGACTACAGAGAGACATCGACTGCTGATCGCTGATCATCGACTACAGAAAGACATCGACCGCTGATCGCTGATCATCGACTCCAGAGAGACATCGACCGCTGATCGCTGATCATCGACTCCAGAGAGACATCGACCGCTGATCGCTGATCATCGACTCCAGAGAGACTTCGACCGCTGATCACTGATCATCGACTCCAGAGAGACATCGACCGCTGATCGCTGATCATCGACTCCAGAGAGACTTCGACCGCTGATCGCTGATCATCAACACGGAGCAGAGAGTCATCGACCCCTGATCGCTGATCAATGACTCCGAGCTGAGAGCCATCGACCACTGATGGCTGATCACCGATGGTGATACTGATGGTGGTGATGGTGTTGATGGTGATGGATGTTATTGGTGGTGATGGTGCTGATGGTGGTGATGGTGTTGATGATGTTGCAGGTGGTGATGTCGATGGTGATGTTGATGGAGGTTTTTGGTGGTAGTGATGGTCGTGGTGATGATGTTTATGGAGGTTATTGGTGGTGGTGAGGGTGATGGTGGTGATGGAGGTTATTAGTGGTGATGCTGATGGTGGTGATGTCGATGGTGATGTTGATGGTGGTGGTGTTGATGGAGGTTATTGATGGTGATGGTGGTGAGGGTGATGTTGATGGAGGTTATTGTTGGTGATGTCGATGGTGATGTTTATGGTGGTGATATTGATGGAGGTTATTGGTGAGGGTGATGGTGGTGATGATGATGGTGATGGTGGTGGTGATGATGGTAGTGATAATGGTGATGATGGTGGTGATGGTGGTGGTGATGATGATGGTGGTGGTGATGGTGGTGGTCATGATGATGGTGGTGGTGCACCCATCTCACGAAATAAAGCCTCTAAGATCAAGCGACGGTCTGGTCTCACTCTGTGTGCGAGGTGCTCACTAACAGCACTTGCCCGAACAGTCTGTTCAGACTATACAGTGGATCTTTGTCTTTGTGTGTTTGGAGGCAAGTCTGAGTCCCAGGTAGTCGTGTGGGAGTTTAATGGGCGCGTGGTGCTACTTGACAGTCGCTGAACACGGATGGATCGACGCTGATAAGAGAGACACACACAGACTGATAACAGCGGCGGACAGACACAGATAAGAGAAACACACAGAGACAGATACAGACGACAGAAGGGACACCAGAGGTCGCAAACGGGTTTTGATTCCTTACCCGTACCCGTACCCGGCCGCACCAAGGTCGCAAACGGGTACCCGTACCTGGCCGTACCCGTACCCTGGCCGTACCCGTACCCTACCCATACCCGACCGGGTAGGGTACGGGTACCGGGTACCTGCTTGCGACCTCTGGGAAGAAGCCATGTTGCAGGCGCGGGTGGGTTGATTCTAGGAACTTGAATTGTGAGAAGAGACAAGACGTTGGGAAATGAGTGACGAACGGTGACTCACCAGAGACTCACGGTCTACCCGTACCCGGCCGCACCAGGGTTGCAAACGGGTACCCGTACCCATACGTACCCGGCCGTACCCGCACCCTACCAGTACCCGACCGGGTACGGGTAGGGTACGGGTATCGGGTACCTGATTGCGACCTCTGGGATGAAGCCATGTTGCAAGCGCGGGTGGGTTGATTCTAGGAACTTGAATTGTGAGAAGAGACAAGACGTTGGGAAATGAGTGAGAAACGGTGACTCGCCAGTGACTCACGGCCTACCCGTACCTGTACCCGGCCGCACCAAGGTCGCAAACGGGTACCCGTACCCGTAAGTACCCGGCCGTACCCGTACCCTACCCGTACCCAACTGGGTACGGGTAGGGTACGGGTATCGGGTACCCGATTGCGACCTCTGGGATGAAGCCACGTTGCAGGCGCGGGTGGGTTGATTCTAGGAACTTGAATTGTGAGAAGAGACAAGACGTTGGGAAACGAGTGACGAACGGTGACTCACCAGTGACTCACGGCCTACCCGTACCTGTACCCGGCTGCACCAGGGTCGCAAACGGCTACCCGTACCCGGCCGGGTACGGGTAGCTGGGTATCGGGTAGGGTACGGGTATCGGGTACCCGGTTGCGACCTCTGAGAGACACACAGAGGCGGACAGAGACACAGACAGAGAGATTGTGACGGCTGATGCCCCCCCTCCTCCTCTCCCCCTTGAACCTCCTATCGAGTGATCGCCATCACCGCAACCACCAGCAAAGTCCTCCCTGTGGGGCATGGCTCGTGGCTGACTTCTCACCATCCTCGGGTAAAACCACCACACCGCTCTTAATCTTCTTGGTTCTTTCGGTAAAGTCACGTAGAAGGGAAATAATACAAATAAAGCATAATAAAATTTTATTAGATTTATTATATTATTTTTATTTAAAACATAATAAAATATTTTATCATAGTTATTATATTATTATATTATTTTATTATGTTTTATTTATATTACTTTATTATTTCCCTTCTACGTGATGACTTTACCGAAAGAACCAAGAAGATGAATCCCTGCAGTCACGAAAGCTTCACATCTAGAAGTTGGCCCATGTCCTCGACGCCAAGAACCTTCCGCGGAGCTGAGGTGCCCACTGACCATCAGCCCCGTGACCTGTGAGATGCCGCTCTTATTCTAAGGCTTTTTTCAGTAAAGTCACATGGGTACAAAAAATTGAAATTAATAAAATAAAAATCACGACGATTCGGAGGCAACTGTGGGGGCCGTTGGCCCCCGGGGTCTCTCCCGCCATCATCCCCTATTTCGTTTCTGTTACCCCACCTCCCTAATACCCGCTAGGGTTTCGCCGGCCTTCGAACGCGACGCCCCTACCCATACGGCTTCACGCAGCGCTCCCACGCTACAAGCATACATGCGCACGGCATCATCAATCAAACGCCATACTCCCCCTCTTTACACCGCTACGCGCAGCTCTCGCACGCTGCGAGCGTGCGCCCGTCTACAGCCCTGTGCGGCACTCGCCTCCACGTCGAATAACCACGTTACCAATGCGCACCCGTATCCGACACGTAGCGACCGTACGCGCACTCACGCACACAGCTCCCCGCGGCACTCACTCACCACGGAGCACTCACGTTGTGATCGCGCACCTGTATCATACACGTAGTGAACACACGCCCACCCACACGCGCAGCTCCGCGCCGCGCTCACTCACGTGGCGAACCACTGTGTACGCAGCACCACACACGTGCACACCTCTCCACGAGATCACACGAGGCCACGATTCGCTATTAATGATTTATTGTCCACTACCTGGAACTAGGTGTTAAATCAGTGAGTCGACGAGGCTGGCCTACGCTGATACCTTTATGCCTATTCCCGATTTATCTGCTATGATTATAATTCACCTCCTTACTCACTGTTAGGTGCTCACGGCGGTCCGTTGATCCCCTGCTCGCAGCGTACCTCGGTGCGTCTCACGGACGTCCGGGTCGCTGGGCTGGAGCTCGTGGTGTCGCCTGGTGCTGGAGAGAAGAGAGCCCGATTTCCCCTTTGCGCCCACTATTTATCCTCCCTACCTCAAAGGGATGCGGCTCTGAACAATGGGCTCGCGCCCCTCTGGCACGCGCATCGCAGTTCCGGGCGCCTGTGATATGCTAATCAGTGTGCGGCGTTGCGCGGCGTAAATTCTAATTAATCCCTTTCCCTCCCTAACAATGGTGCCTGCGCGCTCAAGCGTAATTATCCCAACCATCCGTGACTATGCGCAAGAGCCCCTGCGGTCCCGCTACTCATGCTGTCCCGTCCCTCCCCTGCTTGCCCCGTCGACACGTGGGTGGTGTGTGTGGGGGATGCGCTTCAACCGCGGTGGCCGAATGCCCCTCGCCGCGGCCATACCATCTTAAGGCAGGTCGCAGCGCCACGGTGCAACGTAGCGTCGGGGGAGGCCGTCCAATTCCCTGATCGCCGGAAACCGTGAGAGTTAATCCCGATAAGGGTTTCTCGGATAAAAACCGGTCGATCAGGTGACCTTCCCTTCCAGCTCTATGGGGGGGGGGAAATGCGTGCGGGTGTGTTCATGTGAGGTGAGGTGAGGGGGACGAGGGGTTGGCTCCGTTGCTTAGTGGTGGCGAGGTCGGGGATGGGGCGCCTGCCGAACGGCTTCGTGGCGGCGGCATCACACAACACAAGCCTCCATCTTCAGGTGGAACCGTCACAGCTGCTGCTGATGTGGAGTGACTCATGCAGCCAGCTATGGCTGCAAGATTTTGGTGGTACATGTGTAGTGACATAGAACGGTCACTACTGTGTCGGCCCGTACGAGGGCTGGGGGCCCCAAGGGGGTGCCTGGGGGGTCACGTGGTGGAGGGATCCGGACCTTCCCAGAGGTGGGGGAAGGGAGGCGTGGCCTGGGAAGGGAGGCGTGGCCTGGACAGAGCCGGCCACGCCGGGGCGGAGCCGGCCACGCCAAAGGAGATATAAGCGTGGTGTGAACGCAGAGCGAGGCTGTTGTACTGTACTCCAAAGTGAAGACATCATCGGTCGTCAAGTCCTGAGTCGTCGTCCTGGGCCAGGCAGGCCGTTGCCTGCCTGGTCCAGTCTGTGTCGTGTTCCAGAGTGTTAGTGAGTTGAGGAAGGTGGTCACCACCTTATGTACAGTGTTATATTACTTACCGTTAATAAATAGTGTTGCCTCCAAGCTGCGTGTGTGTGCACCTAATTCGAACCCACTACACATGTTGTTGACGTCGTTTATTGTGAAAATTCGGTCACAGTTCCTATGACCGCTGTTTCATTGCTTTCATGGCTTTATTTTGGTGATTTTCGATACGTTTTTTGGTTTGGCCATGTTTGTGTTGTTGTAGTTTTTTGATGTGACGTCACATTTCTCACCCCCCTCCCCCGTCACACATCGTCACAAATGTCTGAACCCCCCCCCCCCATAGGTGCGTGACGTCTTTCCAACGCCTTTTTAATAAATGTTCTCTCCTACAACATCAGAGTGCAGCGCCACATTAAATACGCACTACAATGACAATAGTTTAAAGCGATTTGAAGCGTGTTTTTTTTTTTGGGGGGGGGGGGGTAGAGCTTTGTGACGTCATATTTGAGGGGGGTCTGACTTTTTGTGACGCCGTGTGACGAGGGGGGGAGAGGGGGGGATCAAAAATCGTCCAAAATCGCGTGACGTCATTTATGGACGGCCCCTGTACGCACATCTTGAACTCTGACCCCCCGCTCTCAGACGTCACCACTAAGCATTACCTCATCGGTGTGAAAAGCCGCGGGGGGGCGGTGCGCCTCGCTAGTGACGTCATGTCACCCCTGCTTGGTCACCGCCGATGTCTGTTCCGGTACAATCCTTATTTGGGCAAAGCTACGCCCAGTGACTGGCGGCTCATTAACATAATCTAGGATCTCAGCTTTGGTGACTGCAGGAATTGCTCATTGGTTATTTCGGTAAAGAAATGAAATAAAAATAAAATTAACATAATATATTCGTTAAAAACCGACGCGAGTTTGTTTTTTATTGCGACGGGCTCAGCACCCACGCCCCATCATCCCTCGACGCGTGACTTTACCGAAAGAGCCAATGAGTGTACAACGAGTTGAGTCATTCCTGCAGTTGACGAAAGCTTCAATTCTCGAATAAGTTATTCAGTTACCCAGCCCCGCTCGTTGGGGGCGTGTCTTGTACCCCGGAAGTGAATATTACGTCACATCCTGCTGCCGCCATAACGGAGCGAGGTAACGGAAAGCTGCCGTTGAAATTTGAGGTGAGAGATTTTCATCGTGGTGGTGGTGGTGGTTGTGGTGGTTGTTGTTGTTTACCAAGGTCGAGCCTCTCTCTCTCGTAGGGATGTCAATTGAGTCGCAGCGAGAATGGGAATCCATGTCAAGGTTGGGACATTACAACGTGGGGCCTAGCCACGCGGGGCCTCGCCTCCTGCCCTCGCCTGAAGGCCTTTGTTTGAATTCTCTCGCTTCAACTTGATCTGGAAGCTTTCGTGACGGCAGCAGAAATAAAATAAATGAAACCAATTTAATTTAGTTTTTTCATTTATTTTAGTTGTTTTTTCATATTTGGTTCTTTCGGTTAAGTCACGTCTAAAGATAAAATATTAAATTAAATAATAGAATACGACGTTTCGATTGCAACACAAGCAATCATCAGGTATAATGAAATAGCGACATAAAATCTAACCAGAAAACTATAGACAGACATTAGCAGACAGATATTACCAAGATACATAGCGGTAATATCTGTCTGCTAATATGTCTGTCTATAGTTTTCTGGTTAGATTTTATGTCGCTATTTCATTATACCTGATGATGATTGCTTGTGTTGCAATCGAAACGTCGTATTCTATTATTTAATTTTATTTATTATTTTATCTTTAGACGTGACTTAACCGAAAGAACCAAATAATAATTCCTGCAGTCACGAAAGTTCTAAAATTAAGATTGTTTTTTCATAATATTTTTTTAATACAAATTTTTTTTTTCATAAATGAAAAAAACAACTAAATGTATTTAGTTTCATTTATTTTAGTTGTTTATTCATAATATATTTTTTTCATTAAATATATTTTTTATTTAAAAAATGCAATAAAGAAATCAATTATTTTAGTCGTTGTTTCATTTCATTTTTTACCTTCGTGACATTACCGAAAAAAAACAAAAATATGTATCTCGGTTAAACTTGATCTGGAGCTTTCGTGAGTGCATGGAATACTACAACACGAGGACACTTTCGGTTTTTATTTTATGTAACCAGGCCAAGCCCACTTGAGCTGCTGTACCGCTCTTATAATTTGAAGCTTTCGTGAGTGCAGGAATCCATGCTCTTTGGTTCTTTCGGTAAAGTCACGTAGGAAGAAAAAGTAAATTAAGTAATAGCATACGACGTTTCCTTTGCAACACGAGCAATCACCATCAGGTACAAATGAATCGGAAAGCAAAGCTTTAAATCGAAATCTAAAGCAAAGCTTTTGAACTTGAACTATACTCTTTGGTTCTTTCGGTAAAGTTTCCTAGGTATAAAATTGAATAAACTTAGAACTACAATGCAATACAACACAGAGAGTCGGCTAAGATAACAGTCAACTCCCCACCTGGTTTATTTACGTTCTTCCAAAGATTGATACATTTGAGAGAGAGAACTAGACACGGAGACACACAGACACATACACTAGCAGAGAGAGAGATAACACAGACACAGAGACACACAGACACACACATAGGCACACACAGAAACAACACCTGTGTTGAGGCCTTAAATAGCGAGAGAAGGGGGCTGAGAGAGAGGGGGGGCGTAGAGAAATGAGCATGGCAATTAGAGATTTGGAGCTTTCGTCACTGCAGGAAATACTACAACACGAGGACACTTTCGGTTTTTATTTTATGTAACCCGGCCAAGCCCGCTTGAGCTGCTATACCGCTCTTATGATTTGAAGCTTTCGTGAGTGCAGGAATCCATACTCTTTGGTTCTTTCGGTAGAGTCACGTAGGTCAGAAAATAAAATAAATCACGACGTTTCGGGCGCAACACAAGCGCCCGCTCTTGTTTTCAGAAGCGACCTGCCCACACAACAAAGGTGGGCTTTGTAAACGTTTGGAAATGACTATCGGTCAAAGGCTCTAAACGCGTGCTGATATTCACTCTTAAATGTGGAGGGCGATCTGGAGGAAAATCCACGCCACCACAGAGAGAGAGGGAGACACGCAAACTCAGCCATGTTGATTTGATCCTGAATTATTTGGTGGAGTGAGGAAGCATTGAAAACTTTTTGGTTTAGCCATGTTTGTTTTTTGTAGTACACAGTTAGCCTGATAACTTTAATCTAAATTGTCCTATGGTTGTTTTTGTTGACTTGCAATCCCACGGGGATTTTTGCACACGGCGTTGAAATACGGTGTTTTTTCTGCTGTTTTTTCCTGGATTTTTCTGTTGCTTGTAGTCACTTTAAGATGTTTCTTGTTCACGTTTTTGTTTGTTGCGTTTGCCCCCGAGTCAAGAGCCGCATGGCTCACGGGGTTATCTATATATAAAAGGGAAATTTGTGATTGTGTGTCTGTTCGAAATGTTTAGCATACTTTCTGACATGCAACAAACTTGAAATTTGGCATGTGGGTACCTTCCAGACTGTACACAATGCAAAAAGTATAAAGATTTACTTTTGCATTTTTTGGGGAGTGTGCGCAATAATGGATATATTTAGCATGGCAACTGAGCGGTGACCTCACGCAGTGTGCATGCTGACGTCACGCATCTCCCACCCTCCGCGTTGGCCGTGGATTCATTCAAGACAAGAATCCAAGTCTCGGACGAAGCCAGGTAGTAAAGCTTGTACCTAATAAATGAAACTGAAACATTAATACTGAGCAGATGAAGGTGTGGGGCCAGGCATGGTTCTGGACACGCCACCACCTGTTTAACACGGCAGTGTGTGGCAGTGTCAAGTTTGTGTTTGCAGTAAAGTCTATTAATTCTATTGAACACGGAGGTTATATCAAAAGCATGGTTTATGTTTTTTGTTTTTATCTGGAACTCTTTATGAGAATGGAAGCAGTCAGGAAGTTGACACAGCACACATACAGCTGACGTTAGATCTGTTCATCCCAGCATTCAAAGAAACCTGAGCCTGGCTTCACACCTCTAAGTTGCGATTGAACATGAATTTATGCATAACACAAGTAGTATTATTTTCAACACCCTTTGCTATGTCAGCTGAATTTAGCTCTTATGAATATTCATTTTGTAGCCAGACAGCCAAAATTGTGTGCTTGGAGTTTTAGGTTAACATTCATTTTGAAGATACGAGGGCTTCCAGGAATGTTTATGACCATTTCCCTCTCATAGTGCGCCATAACAGCCCGTGTGATGAATTTGGGAAACTTTTAACTCTATCATGAATATATGAATATGTATAGAAGTGTTAGTCATGTGTGACTGTATTTATATTTACTCTTTGGTTCTTTCGGTAAAGTCACGTAGGTAGAAATAAAATAAGTAATATTTTTAAAAACTCTTTTAAAAACACGCTTTTATTAAATGTACTAGTAATGGAAGAACTCCACGACTCCAGGAAGTGGCACCGAGGCTTGCCGTAACACAAGCGACCGTGGTCAATTACAGCCAACGTCAGTTTACCGTGGACAATTAGACCCAAGCCGAAACATAACATGTAAAAAATATTGTTTTAAAGAAAATGTTAATGATAGATTATAGTATTGTCATCAGTATGGCATAAGTATACCAAGTTTGCAGTCGATACCACATTGGGAAGTGGGTTAAAATGGAGTTACAAGATTTGAGGATACAACAATGACAACAACAACAGACAGAGTGAGTTAAATTAAAGCGTGTATTAAAATAAATCACAGCAGACATCTCAGCTATCGCGATTTCACCCGAAGACGAACGCTTGTGTTGCATTCGAAACATCGTCATTTATGTTATTTTTACCTACGTGACTTTACCGAAAGAACCATAGAGTATGTATTCATGCAGTCATGAAAGCTTCAAATCAAGATTGTGTACATATATGCGTATATTCATTCTTCTGTGCCTCGATACTGACTTGTAGATGGTATTTTCTGTCTGCAGCTGTCGCTTCCTCTGACGCTTCCTCTGCAAAATTGGTCTGATGGAGCACAGGCAGTCAGCGCGGCTCGGTACGGCAAGGCAACAATGGGACCAGCGTGCATACAGCATGGATCGGACTGGAAGTTTGACACGGCATCAGAAAAAACACACGGGAGAAAAACCCTTCAAGTGCACTCTGTGTGAGATGGCGTTTGCACATTCATCAACTCTTCAAAGACACCAGAGAAAACACACGGGAGAGAAACCCTTCAAGTGCAGTGTGTGTGGGAAGGCATTTTCACAGTCATCTGATCTTGCAATACACCAGAGAACACACACAGGAGAGAAACTCTTGAAGTGCAGTGTGTGTCGGAAGGCATTTTCACAGTCACATAATCTTGCACGACACCAGAGAGCACACACAGGACAGAAACTCTTCAAGTGCAGTGTGTGTGGAAAGGCATTTTCACAGTGGGATTATGCAAAACACCATAGAACACACACAAGAGAGAAACCCTTCAAGTGCAGTGTGTGTGGGAAGGCATTTTCACATTCATCTGATCTTACAAAGCACCAGATAAAGCACACAGGATTGAAACCCTTCAAGTGCACTCTGTGCGGGAAGGCGTTTGCACGGTTACAAGGTCTTCAAGAACACCAGAGAACACAGAAGCATCAGAAAATCTACAAGGAGTGGAGTCTGAAATCAGCTTGTGAAAGTCAAAGTGCTGTAAGGAGCCCATCCCTCATGAAACAAGTACCGGAAGAAAATCCCAGCTTGGGCACTTTTAAAGGTATCAAGGCGGAATTTGAAGAGGTGATTGTGAAATGTGAAGAGGTGACGGTGAAGAGCGAAGAAGTGAAGGTAAAATGTGAAGCTGAAGATTCGACTCCAAAATGGGACCTTCACATCGATGGAGGCAACGTGAAGCAGGAGGGGAATTCTGACTGTGATGTAGAGGGAGGCAACTCACATAAGTTTGTGGAAGTGGAGGTGTGGGTGGACTTCCTAGACAATATAAAGTCAAATGGAGACCCGGTAGATGTGTAAGCTTGAGAGGATGTCGCTCCCAATAGATGCACCTTTGTCACAAGCCTTTAATGAAAATAATGTGAAGTAGAACATTGAAATCTTAGGTTCAACCTGCAGGGTAAGAGCGGCCAGTCTTGGTGGATCTGTTGGTTGGGTAGATATCTCACCAGGAGCCTCGGTGATTCACACTGAACCCTATTGGAGCCTTCATCTTGCTCTGTTTAATGAAATGTACTGTCCGAGCTGCCCCCTTCCCCCATCGTAACTCCCCTCCTTCCACATGCCCCGCCCCTGGGCGTGTCTCCCCGAGGCTTGCCGTGACGTAAGGGACCATGGTGATTTACAGGCAACGTCAGTTGAGCGGGGACAATTAAAGCCGTTAAAAAAGATTGTTTAAAAATATTTGTTTTTTAATGATAGAATATAGTATTGTCATCAGTATGACACACCTATACGACGTTTGCATTCGATACATTGGGAATACGGTTGAAATTGAGATACAAGATTTTTGGATACAACACATACAGTAAGTTAAATAAAAGCGTGTAAAATGTAAAAAAATATATATGTTTTAGATTTTTTTAATGATATAATATCGTGTTGTCATCAGTATGACATAGCTAGCTATACCAAGTTTGCAGTCCATAGCACATTGGGAAGTGTGTAAAATTTGAGTTACAAGATTTTGTTTTTGACGATACAACAGACGAAGTGAGTTAAATAGAAGCGTGTAAAAAATTAACCCGTAAAAACAAAGTTTTTCACTATAAATCCTTTATATGCGTGGCATCGGTTTCATTTTATTATTCATTTCTGTTTTTCTTGAGTAAGAGTTTCATTTTTATCACATTGGTATTTTAAATTAAATATAAGGAAAGTCGTATATAAGCATTATAACGTTTTCAGTTTTTGTATGATTGTTTATATTGTACATTTTTGTTTTCTTGAATAATTTTCTATGTTTAGGAAAAATATATAATAATAATAGTTCAATTTGTAACGCGCGCAAATTTGCAGACATAGTGGCTGCAACTCAGAGGCGCGGAGCCAAGCTCAGAGTCGCTCAAAAGCATGATTGTAGAGGTGAGTTTTTAAGTGTCTCTTGAAGGAGGCGATTGAGGTGATGCTGCGAATGTGCAGAGGGATATCGTTCCAGACTGTTGGGGCTGCCACCGAGAAGCGGCGCATAGACATGACCATCCTGGATCTTGGTATCAAGAGGAGGTCATGAGTCGCGCTGCGCAGGCATCTGCCGTGTGCTGAGCTGCAAGTTGTCAATAATGAAGAAAGGTACGGCGGGCAGGCGGATATGAAGGCATTTTGGCAGAGGCAGGCGGTCTTGTATATGACCCTACTGGCGATGGGGAGCCAGTTGAGAGCACGGAGACAAGCTAGTGAGTCGAGACGGGGATGAGTGTGGGCAATGACGACGCGTGCTAGGTTATTTTGTAGTCTTTGGAGTTTCTTTAGGTTGCCAGCGGAGGTCCGGACTAGGACGGAGTTACAATAGTCAAGGCGAGACCCAACTATGCAACATGCCAAAGTGTTGGCAATTTCAGTAGAGATGAGAGGACGTATGTGTCTGAGAGCCTTCAGGTGAAAGTTACATAAGCTGATGATATGGTTGGTTTGACGGTCGAAGGATAAAGTTGAATCTAGGATGACACCGAGGTAGCTGAAGTGGTCGGTGAACTTGATGCTGTGACCAAACATGTGTATGTGTGTGGGGAGTGCTGCTGAATTGAGACGTTGCTTGGTACCTAACATGATGGCCACTGACTTTTTCGGATTAAGGGCTAGGTTGTGTGCAGTGAACCATTGTTGCACGGCGGTGGTACATTCCGAGAGCCTCTCGAATCCAGATGCATTGCTAGAATCGATGGCGGTGAATAGAATCGTGTCATCCGCGTATGAGTGATGCTTAACACCGAAGCTTGCGATGAGCCGGCCGATCGGGGAAGTGTAGGCTGTGAAGAGCAGGGGACCTAGAACAGAGCCCTGGGGATCCCCACATCATGCTGTTGTTTCAGGCGATGTGGACATGCCCACCCTGACTGAAGATTGCCGGTCATAAAGGTATGAAACTATTCACTTGAGTGCTGAGCCGCATATACCGAAGTCGGATTTCAGGAGGGAAGTAAGGAGCGAATGGTTGATGGTGTCGAAGGCTGACGAAATATCCAGACTTACAAGTGCAACAGTTGAGCCAGAATCAATGATCGTTAAAATGTCATCGAGCACTCTAGTGAGTGCTGTTTCTGTGGAATAGTTTTGACGGTAAGCTGACTGGAAGCAGCAGTAGTTTGCGGAGGAGGTGACGTGTGGTTTTAGCTGGGCGAGGGCTAGTCGTTCAATTAGTTTAGAGAGGTTCGAGAGGTTAGTGATGGGACGATAACTAGATGGGTCATCCGGACTTTGTTTCTTTAACAAGGGAGAAACCAGGCCAGATTTGAGGTTGGATGGAAAACACCCCGAAGAGAAGCAGGCATTTGCGATGTTCCTGATCATGATGGCGAGTTCCGGAGCACATTGCTTGAACAAGGAACCTGGGAGCACGTCGAGTGGAGATGACTTCAAATGAAGTGATACAATTCAAGAGAAAACGTATTTTGTAGACACCGGCTTTAGCATAGTTAGAAGAGTGTCTGGGTTAGTGCTTACAATTTTAGGTACCATGAGCGGGGTACAATGGTGCAATGTGTCAGTAGACGTGCACGAGTTTGCAATGGCGATTAGCTTGTTGTTGAAGTAAGTATTAAAAGAGGTGGCAAGTTTCAGTGAGGCAAGGGGATCGCTAAGGTGAGGGACCATAGTGCTACCATGATGGAGAAGATCTTTGAGGGTTTTCCATAGAATGCGCGGTTTTCCGGTTGCTTTTTTGATGCGTTTCTCAATGTGGGAGGAACGTGAGACAAGGATCAGTTTGTTAGTTTTCCTGCAGGCGACTCTGTAAGAAAGTCGATCAGCAGGTAGACCACTGCGGGATGCGATACGTTCAAGGCGCCTCCTGGTTCGCTTAGCAATGATGGCATCTCTTGAGAGCCAGTGAGTGTCGTGAGAAGACTGCCTAGCGGTTCGTGATTTTAATGGAGCTAGTTTGTCCAGCGCCGCCCTCATGTCAGCTTCTAGTTGGAGAGCGCAGACGGTTGGATCCGATGATGGGGATAACATTGAAAGCGAGTTTGCAAGGAGGTGACGAAAAGCAGAAAATTTGATACCCTTAAAATTACGCAAGTTGCGGGTGAATTTGATGGTAATTGGATTCGGAAATTGGAGGGAAGAAAGTATGAGGCGGTGGTCGGAGTAACCAGTTTGGAAAACTCCCAGTGCAGTGATGCGTCGGTGCTGGTTAGGTTCCAGAACCAGGTCGAGCATGCTCTCAACGTTTGTTGACGAAGCTCTGGTGGGGCCTGAGTTTGTGATGACCAGGTTATGGCAGGCCAAAGTTGACTCAAGGTGACTATCGATGGAGGCTGGGGTATTGCCGGGGCAATTGAAGTCACCTGTAAGCACGAGCCTGTGAGATGGGTTAGGAATCAGATATAGGAGTTCCGAAAGCTCATTTAAGAAGGTGTTGATGCTGCCATCTGGAGGGCGATAGATGGAAATGATGGAAAAGCACTCGTTAGTAGTAAGGGATACGGACTGGACCTCGAATGTGGCCTGAGCCATTGGTAGATAGAGCTCTTTAATTTTCAAGTGAGCATTGTAAACGACCGCTAAGCCACCACCCCGCTGGTAGTTGCGCGAGGTTTATGTAGAACCTTGTATCCTGGGGGCGCAACTTCCAGAGAGATGGCTGGCGGGGAGTCTTGCCTGCACCAGGTCTCAGTGATGAGCAAAAGGTCGATGTGGTGGTCCGAGATGCTGTCGTGAATCAGGGCTGATTTATTGGTGATGGAGCGTGCGTTGAGTAGGCCGAGGCGGATGTGTGAAGGTAGATGTGAAGATTCGTGCAGGTGAGGCGTCGAGGGAATAGAGGAGTTGGCTGGGTCGAGGTCGACCTGTGAATGGCGGCCCCTACCACCTCTGCAACCACGGTGCCGATGCAGTCTCCGACGTTGGCCTCGGAGAAGCCCAAGGACAGAGAGCGTCCTCAGGAGCGCGGGTTGCAGGTGCAGATGATGAAGAGATGGTGCATGTCGTAGCCCTATTATATCAGCCCGTGCTGCAACGATGGTGCTGATGAAGGGGCCCGGATTCGGGTGGACTCCAATCAGCGGCTCTGCTGCCCTGAGCAGCAAGTCGAGGTGTCGTTGTCCAAGCTCCACGCTGTCAGCAAGCACTTCCCCGTACGTAGCGGATGCAAACACGCCCGTGTAAACACTCGTTGAGCGTGTACACGGGCGTACAGAACCACGCAGGCGGGGCGTACAATGGAGCAGCCAGAAGAACACGAAGTCCAGTGGATTAGCTGACCACGCGCTGTGCTCCAGCTCGCAGGTGATGCAGCAGGATGGACGTACCTCGCAGAACTCCCATTCACTGGTGGTGCTGGGCAGCAGGCAAGCCAACTCTCTCGTGTTGAGGAGATGACAGTCTGCTTCGCGTTCCCACTCGCTGATGGTGGTGAACATTGGACGGAGCACGTAGATCTCGCACTTGCTGGCGATGCTGGGGCACGCCAAGCTCACAGTCGCTGATGGTACCGGAAGAGGTGCCTTGTGAGGACGTTGCTGGTAGAAACCGTACCCGGGGCGGATGTTAAGCCGCGCCGCATGAACAATACAGCCAGCGTCCTCCAGCTTCGTGAATCGAAGCAACAGGCCTCGTTTACTCGCACTGCCCAACAGCTGTGCGATGCGGCAGTTAAGGCGAGTTGTGTGACACTGCAGTAAACGGCATTTGACGGCTGTTGTAGCGCCGCGAGGCGTGTGCAGTGAACACGGAGGCGGGCGGGTTGGGTGCAGGGATCAGCCGCCACCCAAAACTCGGACGACGCCAAAGTAATAGTGAAAATAATGAAACAAAATAAATTATATGAAAAATGTAATGGAAGATGAAAGTAAGAAGAACGGTGGTAACTGAAGAAGGACGTGGGTAAGGTACGAGGTGTGGTTACGGTTGATAAACTGTGAGAGCGATCCGGGACTGCAGCCAGCTGCGGCGCTGTCGCCATCTTGTTCATTGTGTTAGTGAAAATTTTTTTTCCTAAAAAGTGGAAAATTTTGGAAAAAGAATTTCACGAAAATAAATTGTCACGCACAACGAGTCTGTGTGCAAAATGTCAGCTCGATTGGATCACGGGAAGTGGGTTAAAAAACGACCGAAAGATTTGCACGGTCGTAAGCGCGCAAGCAAGCAAGCAAGTGAACTTAATATAAAGGATTTAAAAATGATTGCAATCATCTACTTGGTCCTTTCGGTAAAGTCACGTAGAAGGGAAATAATAAAAATAAAATAATTCTCACGACGTTTCGGCCACAACGCAAGCAGGTATGTCACCTGAGGACGGCTGCTTGCGTTGTGGCCGAAACGTCGTGAGAATTTTATTTTATGTAAAATTTTTCTTATTTTATTATTTCCCTTCTATGTGACTTTACCGAAAGAACCAAGAAGATGAATCCCTGCAGTCACGAACGCTTTAAATCGAAAATGATTGGAATCGTACAGAAATGACATAACACCCAATTTCAAAGCAGATGCTGTCCACCCTGAAGCGCCGTGTAATTTACGAGTTTTGAATAATTGTAACCAAACACAATAAACCAGACACGTGAATTTGTGAACTTTCACTGCAACGTGTGTCGAGACCTGTAATCTGTGTAATCGGCCACGTGTGTGTGTACATACAAAGACAAAGATCCCCCCCCGGTATAGCCTTCACAGACTATTGGGGCAAGTGCTGTTAGCGGGTGGCGATGTTCGCACACTGCACCGGGTACGCATTTGAGGCTGAGTCGATGTAGGGGCGGCTCAGGACCGGTTAAAAAAAATCTCCACTGGTTATGGAGGCCGTCCATAAATGACGTCACGCGATTTTGGACGAGTTTTGACCCCCCCACCCGCGTCACACGGCGTCACTGAAAGTCAAACCTCCCTCAAATATGACGTCACAAAGCTCTGCCCCCCCCAAATAATATAAAACATGCTTCAAATCGCTTTAAACTATCGTCATTGTCGTGCGTATTTAATGTGGCGCTGCACTCTGATGTTGTAGGAGAAAACTTTTATTAAAAAGTCTTTAATTAAGTAGAACGTCATTGGAACCTCATTTGCCAGTAAAAATACGATAATTGTTTTTTTACCCTTCTATCTGGCAACAAAACTGACACCTTTTTACAAGGAGTCATGTTTGCATAGACCACAATACCTGCAGTCATAATGCAAACAAAAAACATAACTCTGATAATGTATGCACTGTTCTTGAAGTTGATTGGTCCACACCCGAGACAGCTTTCCTTTGAGCCTAGTCTCACATGGGTTGGACCAGATGACGCCAAAAGGCGCACAACTCAAAGACAATGCACCATCAGAGTATGAGAGCTCGGGGTAAGCATTTACACCGTTGGAAACTCATTTGCCAGTAAAAATATGATAATTGGTTTTACCCTTCTTGTTGCCAGATAGAAGGTTAAAAAACCAAGGAAAGCTGTCTCGGGTGTGGACCAATCAACTTCAAGGACTGCACATTATCAGGGTTATATTTTTGTTTTCATTATGACTGCAGGTATTGTGGTCTATGCAAACATGACTCCTTCTAAAAAGGTGTCAGTTTTGTTGCCAGATAGAAGGGTAAAAAACCAATTATAAGTATAACGTGTTGTCTATATTAATTTAAAGTTGCGCATTTTGATGTCACGTCACATTTCTCAACCCCCACCCCCCCTCGTCACACATCGTCACAAATATCTGACCCCCCCCCCATAGGTGCGTCACGTCATTTATGGACAGGCCCTTTCCAAAGCCTCCTTTTTAATACATGTTCTCTCCTACAACATCAGAGTGCAGCGCCACATTAAATACACACTACAATGACAATAGTTTAAAGCGATTTGAAGGTAGTTTTTTTTTTGGGGGGGGGGGGGGGCAGAGCTTTGTGACGTCATATTTGAGGGGGGTCTCACTTTTTGTGACGCAGTGTGACGAGGGGGGGATCAAAAATCGTCCACAATCGCGTGACGTCATTTATGAACGGCCCCTGTACGCAAAACTTGAACTCTGACCCCGCTCTCTGACGTCACCACTAAGCATTACCTCATCGGCGTGAAATGCCACGGGGGGCGGTGCGCCTCACTAGTGACGTCATGTCACCCCTTCTTGGTCACCGCCAATCTCTGTTCCGGTACAATCCTTATTTGGGCAAAGCTACGCCCAGTGACCCTCGGCTCATTAACATAATCTAGGATCTCAGCTTTGGTGACTGCAGGAATTGCTCATTGGTTATTTCGGTAAAGAAATGAAATAAAATTAACAATAATATATTCGTTAAAAGCCGTCGCGAGTTTGTTTTTTATTGCGACGGGTTCAGCACCCACGCCCCATCATCCCTCGACGCGTGACTTTACCGAAAGAGCCAATGAGTGTACAACGAGTTGAGTCATTCCTGCAGTTGACGAAAGCTTCAATTCTCGAATAAGTTATTCAGTTACCCAGCCCCGCTCGTTGGGGGCGTGTCTTGTACCCCGGAAGTGGATTTTACGTCACATCCTGCTGCCGCCATAACGAGAAGCTGCCGTTGAAATCTGAGGTGAGAGATTTTCATCGTGGTGGTGGTTGTTGTGGTTGTGGTTGTTGTTGTTTACCCAGGTAGAGCCTTTCTCTCGTAGGGATGTCAATTGAGTCGCAGCGAGTATGGGAATCCATGTCCAGGTTGGGACATTACAACGTGGGGCCTATCCACGCGGGGCCTCGCCTCCTGCCCTCGCCTGAAGGCCTTTGCTTGAATTCTCTCGCTTCAACTTGATCTGGAAGCTTTCGTGAGGGCAGCAGACATACAATAAATGAAGAAACAACCAATTTAATTTAGTTGTTTTTTCAAATTTTAGTTGTTTTTTCATAATATTTTTTAAATACAAATTTAGTTTGGTAAAAAATGAAAAAACTATTTAGTTTCATTTATTTTAGTTGTTTATTCATAATATTTTATTTTTAATCAAAAATATTTTTAACAAAATAAAAAAAACTAATTTAATTTAGTCGTTGTTTCATTTTATTGTTTTACTTACGTGACTTTACCGAAAAAAACAAAGAATTATCTCGTTTAAACTTGATCTGGAGCTTCGTGAGTGCAGGGATCCATACTATTTGGTTCTTTCGGTAAAGTCACGTAGAAAGAAAACATTAATTAAGTAATAGCATACGACGTTTCCTTTGCGACACGAGCAATCACCATCAGGTACAAATGAATGAGAAAACAAAGCTTGTAAACTTAGAACTATATTTTTTGGTTCTTTGCAATGCAATACAACACAACACAGCGAGTCGGCTAACATTACAGTCAACACCCCACCTGGTTGATTAACGTTCTTCCAAAGATTGCTAAATTTGAGAGAACTAAACACAGACACGGAGACACACAGACACACAAGCAGAGAGAGATACAGACACACAGAGAGAGACACACATAAGCAGAGAGAGAGATGAGACAGAGAGACACACACATAGGCATTACAGAGAGATACACACACAGAGAGAGATAACACAAAGACACAGAGACACACACATAGACACACAGAGAGAGACAATGAGAGATAGAGACACACACATAGGCTCACAGAGAGATAACAAAGAGACAGAGACACACATAGACACACACACAAAGGCACACAGAGCGAGACATACACATAGGCACACAGAGAGACACACATAGGCACAGAGAGAGAGAGACAAACACACAGAGATAACACAGAGAGAGAGACACACACATAGGCACACACAGAAACAACACCTCTGTGTCGAGGCCTCAAATAGAGAGAGAGGGGGGCAGAGAGAGACGGGGGGGGATAGAGAAATGAGCATGGCAATGAGAGATTTGGAGCTTTCGTGACTGCAGGAAATGTAACCAGGCCAAGCTCGCTTGAGCTGCTGTACCGCTCTTATGATTTGAAGCTTTCGTGAGTGCAGGAATCCATACTCTTTGGTTATTTCGGTAGAGTCACGTAGGTCAGAAAATAAAATAAATCACGACGTTTCGTGCGAAAAGCGTCCGCTCTTGTTTTCAGAAGCGACCTGCCCACACAACAAAGGTGGGCTTTGTCAACGTGTGGAAATGACTATCGGTCAAAGGCTCTAAACGCGTGCTGATGTTCACTCTTAAATGTGGAGTTGCATCCGGAGGAAAATCCACGCCACCACGGAGAGAGAGGGAGACACGCAAACTCGGTTATGTTGATTTGATCCTCAATTATTTGGTGGAGTGAGTAAGCATTGAAAACGTTTTGGTTTAGCCATGTTTGTTTGTGGTAGTACAGAGTTAGACTGATACCTTTAATCTAAGTTGTCTTATAGTTGTTATTGTTTGACTTGCATCCCACTGGGATTTTTGCACACAGCGTTGAAATACGGTGTTTTTTCTGCTGTTTTTTCCTGGATTTCTCTATTGCGTGTAGTCACTTTAAGATGTTTCTTGTTCATGTTTTTGTTTGTTGCAGTTGCCCCCGAGTCAAGAGCCGCATGGCTCACGGGGTTATCTGTATATAAAAGGGAAATTTGTGAATGTGTCTGTTCTAAATGATTAGCATACGTTCCGACATGCAACAAACTTTAAATTTGGCATGTGGGTAGCTTCCAGATTGTACACAATGCAAAAAGTATAAAAATTTACTTTTGCATTTTGGGGGGGGGGGGCGCAATAATGGATATATTTTGCACGGCAAGTGAACGGTGACGTCACGTCTGTGATGTCACCCGCATGCGGCAGCGTCTGCTGACGTCACGCACCCCCCACCCTCCGCGGAGGCCATGGATTCTTTAAAGACAAGAATCCAAGTCTCGGGCGAAGCCATGAAGTAAAGCTAAGACCTAACAAATGAAACTGAAACATTAATACTGAGCAGATGAAGGTGTGTGGCCAGGCATGGTTCTGGACACGCCACCACCTGTTTAACACGGCAGTGTGTGGCAGTGTCAAGTTTGTGTTTGCAGTAAAGTCTATTAACTCTAACACGGAGGTTATATGAAAACAATGGTTTCTTTTTTGTTTTCATCTGGAACTCTTTATGATAATGGCAGCAGTCAGGAAGTTGACACAGCACACATGCAGCTGACGTTAGATCTGTTCATCCCAGCATTCAAGGAAATCTGAGCCTGGCTTCACACCTCTAAGTTGCGATTGAACATGAATTTATGCATAACACAAGTAGTAGTATTTTCAACACCCTTTGCCATGTCAGCTGAATTTAGCTCTCATAAATATTCATTTCGTAGCCAGACAGCCAAAATTGTGTGCTTGGAGTTTTGGGTTAACATTCATTTTGAAGATACGAGGGCTTCCAGGAATGTGTATGACCATTTGCCCTCTCATAGTGCGCCATAACAGCCCGTGTGATGAATTTGGGAAACTTTTTTACTCTGTCATGAATATATGAATACGTATAGACGTGTTAGTCATGTGTGACTGTTTATATATACTCTTTGGTTCTTTCGGTAAAGTCACGTAGGTAGAAATAAAATAAGTAATATTTTTTTAAACACGCTATTTTGAAATGTACTAGTAATGGAAGAACTCCACGACTCCAGGGAGTGGCCCCGAGGCTTGCCGTAACATAAGCGACCGTGCTCAATTATAGCCAACGTCAGTTTACCGTGGACAATTAGACCCAAGCCGAGACATAACATGTAAAAAAGATTGTTTAAAAAAAATATTTTTAATGATAGAATATAGCATTGTCATCAGTATGGCATAAGTATACCAAGTTTGCAGTCGATACCACATTGGAAATTGGGTTTAAATGGAGTTACAAGATTTGAGGATACAACAATGACAACAATGACAACAACAACAGACAGAGTGAGTTAAATGAAAGCGTGTATTAAAATAAATCACAGCAGACATCTCGGCTATCGCGATTTTCACCCGAAGACGAACGCTTGTGTTGCGTTCGAAACGTCGTGATTTCATTTTATTTATACCTACGTGACTTTACCGAAAGAACCAAAGAGTATGGATTCCTGCAGTCATGAAAGCTTCAAATCAAGATTGTGTACATATATATGCGTATATTCATTCCTCTGTGCCTCGATACTGATGTGTAGATGGTATTTTCTGTCTGCAGCTGTTGCTTCCTCTGCAGAATTGGTCTGATGGAGCACAGGCAGTCAGCGCGGCTCGGTACGGCAAGGCAACAATGGGACCAGCGTGCATACAGCACAGATCGGACTGGAAGTTTGACACAGCACCAGAAAAAACACACGGGAGAGAAACCCTTCAAGCGCACTCTGTGTGAGATGGCGTTTGCAGAATCATCTACTCTTCAAAGACACCAGAGAAAACACACGCGAGAGAAGCCCTTCAAGTGCACTCTGTGTGAGATGGCGTTTGCAGATTCATCATCTCTTCAAAGACACCAGAGAACACACACGGGAGAGAAACCCTTTAAGTGCAGTGTGTGTGGGAAGGCATTTTCACAGTCATCTATTCTTGCAACACACCAGAGAACACACACAGGAGAGAAACCCTTTAAGTGCAGTGTGTGTGGGAAGGCATTTTCACAGTCATCTGATCTTGCAACACATCGGAGAACACACACAGGAGAGAAACCCTTCAAGTGCAGTGTGTGTGGGAAGGCATTTTTACAGTCACAACATCTTGCACAACACCAGAGAACACACACAGGAGAGAAACCCTTCAAGTGCAGTGTGTGTGGAATGGCGTTTGCAGATCCATCAAATTATCGAAAACATCAGAGAACACACACAGGAGAGAAACCCTTCAAGCGCACTCTGTGTGAGATGGCGTTTGCAGAATCATCTACTCTTCAAAGACACCGGAGAAAACACACGGGAGAGAAGCCCTTCACGTGCACTCTGTGTGAGATGGCGTTTGCAGATTCATCATCTCTTCAAAGACACCAGAGAACACACACGGGAGAGAAACCCTTTAAATGCAGTGTGTGTGGGAAGGCATTTTCACAGTCATCTATTCTTGCAACACACCAGAGAACACACACAGGAGAGAAACCCTTTAAGTGCAGTGTGTGTAGGAAGGCATTTTCACAGTCATCTGATCTTGCAACACACCGGAGAACACACACAGGAGAGAAACCCTTCAAGTGCAGTGTGTGTGGGAAGGCATTTTTACAGTCACAACATCTTGCACAACACCAGAGAACACACACAGGAGAGAAACCCTTCAAGTGCAGTGTGTGTGGAATGGCGTTTGCAGATCCATCAAATTATCGAAAACATCAGAGAACACACACAGGAGAGAAACCCTTCAAGCGCACTCTGTGTGAGATGGTGTTTGCAGAATCATCTACTCTTCAAAGACACCGGAGAAAACACACGGGAGAGAAGCCCTTCAAGTGCACTCTGTGTGAGACGGCGTTTGCAGATTCATCATCTCTTCAAAGACACCAGAGAACACACACGGGAGAGAAACCCTTTAAGTGCAGTGTGTGTGGGAAGGCATTTTCACAGTCATCTATTCTTGCAACACACCAGAGAACACACACAGGAGAGAAACCCTTTAAGTGCAGTGTGTGTGGGAAGGCATTTTCACAGTCATCTATTCTTGCAACACACCAGAGAACACACACAGGAGAGAAACCCTTCAAGTGCAGTGTGTGTGGAATGGCGTTTGCAGATCCATCAAATTATCGAAAACATCAGAGAACACACACAGGAGAGAAACCCTTCAGGTGCACTCCGTGCGGGAAGGCATTTGCACTGTCACAACGTCTTAAAGAACACCAGAGAACACAGAAGCATCAGAAGATCCACATGGAGTGGAGTCTGAAATCAGCTTGTGAAATTCAAAGTGCCATAAGGATCCCATCCCTCATGAAACAAGTACCGGAAGAAAATCCCAGCTTGGGCACTTTTAAAGGTATCAAGGCGGAATTTGAAGAGGTGATTGTGAAATGTGAAGAGGTGACGGTGAAGAGCGAAGAAGTGAAGGTGAAATGTGAAGATGAAGATTCGACTCCAAAATGGGACCTTCACATCAATGGAGGCAACGTGAAGCAGGAGGGGAATTCTGACTGTGAGGCAGAGCGAGGCAACTCACAGCAGTTTGTGGAAGTGGAGGTGTGGGTGGACTTCCTAGGCAATACAAAGTCAAATGGAGACCCGGTAGATGTGTAAGCTTGAGACGATGTCGCTCCCAATAGATGCACCTTTGTCACAGGCCTTTAATGAAAATAATGTGAAGTAGAACATGGAAATCCTAGGTTCAACCTACAGGGTAAGAGCGGCCAGTCTTGGTGGATCTGTGGGTTGGGTAGATATCTCACCAGGAGCCTCGGTGATTCACACTGAACCCTATGGGAGCCTTCGTCTGGGTCTGTGAGCCTCAGTGATTCACACTGAAGCCTATGGGAGGCTTAGTCTGGCTCTGAGCCTCAGTGATTAACACTGAACCCTATGGGAACCTTAGTCTGGCTTTGTGAGCCTCGGTAATTAACACTGAAGCCTATGGGAGCCTGAGTCTGGCTTTGTGAGCCTCGGTAATTAACACTGAACGCGATGGATGGGAGCCAGTGACATGGGGTGAGATCAGTGTCTGGGGAGGCACCGGGGGCGTGTCTGCAGGCAGATGTGATAGCTGCCTCCCCTGTTGCTTTTTCATTGCAGTTTGATGACGTGACCAGCGAGCCTACGTATCTTTATACACATACAGTAGAACCTCTGGTCACGAACGCTTCTGACCACGACCAAATTGGGTTTCGACCAAAACATTTACAACAGTTTTTTAATCTGGTCACGAACACATACTCGGGTGGCGATCAAACATGGCCGCGGCCGATTTCCCCTTCCGCGCCATTTTTGTTGTTGAATTACACAAAGCGTAGCAGTTAAGTATATATCTTTTGCTATATAAAATTCCTAGTAAGATATACATTTTGTAAGTGTAGTCATACCCCTCCTCCCTCATTCAAGCCATAATTTAGAGAGCGAAAGCGCTGAGTACGTAAATCGCTAACATAAGAACCCGTTAATCTCTTCTCGCATCATTCATACGATGATGCGGTGAAGTAAACGTTCATACGATATTACGGTGAATGCTTCCAAAAACAATACTGTACCCAAATATTACTGTTAACTTACTTTCAATAGAAACATAAATTGCTCATACGAATATGCTCTCTCTCAGAATCGACCTACTGATGTAGCAGACGAAACAGTAATCTTGTTGAACGATTCTAAACCTTGTCAGTTTTCTGTTGTTCAAGGTTTTCTCAGTGTTATGCAATGTTTTTACATTTAGTTTACTATTACACTGAATTCTATGGCATAGTTAACTATTTTTGTACTTAAAAATATTTTTAAAAATATACAGTTCGTAGGAGTCTGGAACGGATTAATCGTATTAACATACAATCCAATGGGGAAATTAGGTTCGAGTCACGACCAAATCGGGTTGCGACCAAAGTTATGGAACGAATTATGGTCGTGACCAGAGGTTCTACTGTACTTGAACTAAGTTACCCGGACTATGGAAGGCGAGGACATGTAATGAAGGGGTCTACAAACATTCCATTGGTGACATGCTGAGATAGTAACAGGCACGCCCTTACTGCCCGCGTTCTATCCAGTGTCTGAGGGGTTGCGCGATCAGAGGGGAGGCTGAGCGCGTCGCTGCCTCACCCCTTGTCTCTCCCTGTACTTGCAGCGAAGCTCCGCAAATTTTGCGATTTTGACTATAAATAAGTAATTAAGAAAAAAAACGTATTTTAATACGCGCTTTTATGAAATGTACTAGTAATGGAAGAACTCCACGACTCCAGGAAGTGGCCGTGAGGCTTGCCGTAACATAAGCGACCGTGGTCAATTACAGCCAACGTCAGTTTCCCGTGAACAATTAGACCCAAGCCGAAACATAACATGTAAAAAGGATTGTTTAAAAAAAAAATTTTTTATGATAGATTATAGTATTGTCATCAGTATGACACAAGTATACCAAGTTTGCAGTCGATACCACATTGGGAAGTGGGTTACAATTGAGTTACAATATTTGATGATACAACAACAACAGACATTGAGTGTACTCTCCGAGCTGCCCCTTCCCTCATCGCCCCTCCCCTCATCGCCCCTCCCCTCCTTCCACATGCCCCGCCCCTGGGCGTGGCTCCCCGAGGCTTGCCGTGACATCAGGGACCGTGGTGATTTACAGGCAACGTCAGTTGAGCGTGGACAATTAAAGCCGTAAAAAAGTTTGTTAAAAAATTTTTTTTAATGATAGAATATAGTATTGTCATCAGTATGACACACCTATACGAATTTTGCATTCGATACGACACTAGCAGTCGCTGCCCGCTTCGCGGGCGGTGTGTACATACTTGGTTGGTGGGGAGTTGAAAGTGGCTGGACACAATAGACTAATTTTGGTGATTGTTTTATGTTTATTTTTGTGAGGTTATATGTATTTTAATGAGACGCTCAATCGACAATATTCAATAATGCAACTTATTCAAATATAGAATGCAACTTATTGAAATATCTCGCGATACACGATATTATTCGTGTACATTCCGTCTTCCTCCTCGTCGTCAGGTCCCTCAATAAGCGCCTTGATGTTGGATCTTGCCGTGACTCGCGATAGTGGCACGTACAGTTGGCCGTGCGAGAAGCATGGCGTTGGTAGATATAATCCCAGGTTGTGAACAGTTTGCCCTTGCGCCTTGTTGATGGTCATCGCGAAGGATGGGACAATGGGGAACTGTTTGCGCCGAAGTCGAAATGGGAAGTCCTTCGTGTCCAATTCGCGGCGGATATGGTTGTTCTCAAGCAGCGAGTCCAAGACCAAGTGTGGGTACCCGGAAAGTTGCGGGAGGTCGTCAAAGTCCGACAGAGCCATCCCACCTGCCGTGAGGAACTCGTGGAGGCTGTGAAGGGTCTTGAACTTTACCATTTCTTTTATTTTCTTTTATTTTCTTTGATGCTGCTAATCCTGCATAATGCACGGGTATAAGTAGTACTATTCACATACCTGCATTTCCCATATCCCCTCCCTTTGATGCTGATAATCCTGCATAATGCACGGGCATAAGTAGTACTAATAACATACCTGCATTTCCCATATCCCCTCCCTTTGATGCTGCTAATCATGCATAATGCACGGGCATAAGTAGTACTAATCACATACATGCATTTCCCATAAATATGCTAAATTCTTCTTGATATGCAAATTTTTTTGTCAAGGCGCCCTTTCCCCCCTTCCAACCCAGCTTATATATATGGTCCAAGCACCTGTGCTGTTTCATTCAGACGCTGTCGCCTCGACAGACCTGGTTTTCACCTGAGGACGGCTGCTTGCGTTGTGGCCAAAACGTCGTGAGAATTATTTTATTATGTTTTATTTTTATTATTTTATTACTTCCCTTCTACTTGACTTTACCGAAAGAACCAAGAAAATTTACCATTTCTTTGTTGGTCAGCTGGCGGTACTGGTACTCGTAATCGCGAGCCAAATCGTCGTAGAATTTATCCCAGAGAGCCTTCGTATCTGCTGGCATGGAATACAGCAGAATCGTAGCGAAGAGTTGACGAAGCTGGTACGGCATCTGAAAGAGCGAGGCTTCTTCCAGACACGCAACCCATTCGCAATCGTTCTCAATGTAGCCTGCTCGCATGGCTGCTTCCAGCGGTTTGTTTTGTTTTATTTTATTCGTAACGCACCAACCATATGCGCTCCACCATCCACCATGCCCTTGCATCGCAAAGACACAGCTCCGGTGTGCGTCAGCGTGTGCGCCATCCACAGTGACATTGGTCAGCAATTGCACCGTTCTGATCGCACACAGGTTGGCCCCTGCATCCTCCGTCTGTATGTACACACACAGACAGATGCGCTATGGGGCCACCTATTTTTTTCTTATATTAAAATGTATGTTGTTGGTGTGCTTACGTTTACGTATTTCCATTGTGGGTGTTTTACGCATGCATCAGATTTTTGGGTTCCTCACATATGGTATCAGAGGTGTGGGTCACAATAACGGGGATCGTTTCAGTTATGACAGCTTGCATATAGAAACATTGCATGATCGTATACTAATAATGACAGAATTTGTACCCCAGTGGAGGGCATCCCCCACCCGGCGCTTCTTACCGGTACTGTGAGACTTAGAAATCCAGACCTCTCCTCCTCCTGAACCGTTCACAATACCCTGTGGTAGTACCATAATCATCTCAATAAAGCGATCACTTTCCAATGGCCATTTTGATCCCGGGAGTTACCCGGGTGGTGTCGCACTGTACTCATTGTTTTAGCATGTCGCAAATTCCGATATGGCTTGTGCAACGGCCAGAGAGTGACAGCGGCGGGGGCCGGGCTGAAACCTTTTTTGACAGTTTATTCAATTTCAAAGTGCATGGGATTGGCACTCCAAAACATGATAAATGTACAGTAACGCCAACTGCATCCGTGCCAAACATGATACGCGGACACATGCTGCATATTATGCAACACATGCCCTTACCAGCAGCAGCATGCACAACATCTGAATTACACAACCGAAGTAGACAGCAAGCCGTCCATGGAGACGTGATCAACGTCAATACATAATAATGGTAATAAGCCGGATAGTACCCATTGTACCCATCAAACAGTCAGCTGGGTTGCCCCATGGGGGTATTGACCCATGGGCGAAACTGTAGGGGGCGCTACGCAACTTTCCGTGGTCCCGGCAGGTGAAGCTGCCAGCTCAGTCCGCGAAGAATCACTGTATAGCGACCCCTGCCTACTCGTAAGGTAAAGTTGTTTGGGGACTCCACTAATCGCAGCACGCAGCACCCATTTTGTACATAAATAAACGTAATAGCGTAACTACCATTCGCACACTTGCATACACACCACACTCACACAGCGCAGGGTCTGCGCCCACAGTGCACTGCAGCACTGCGGCGCAGACCTTGCCAAACCTATGCTATCGCTCTCTTCCGGGCGTGTTAATTATTTATTTTTTATCGAATCAAAGTGAGCTGTGGCTTTTTGCCGGCTGTTTTATTTTCATCGAATCAGAGCGAGCTGTTTGGGCGGGTCCGTAAATAAATTAACGTCCAGATACGCACGCAGACGACCAAACCAGCGTAGTTGTTTAAGATTGGGAATACGGTTGAAATTGAGTTACAAGACTTTTGGATACAACACTAAGTTAAATAAAAGCGTGTAAAAAGTTTAAAAATAAATATTTTGGATTTTTTATGATATAATATCGTGTTGTCATCAGTATGACATAGCTATACCAAGTTTGCAGTCGATAGCGCATTGGGAAGTGTGAAATTTTTGAGTTACAATATTTCGTTTTTGAGGATACAACGGACGAAGTGAGTTAAATAGAAGCGTGTAAAAATGATTGGAATCATCTTATTGGTTCTTTCGTTAAAGTCACGTAGAAGGGAAATAATAAAAATAAAACAATAAACTAATCACGACGTTTCGGCCACAGTGCAAGCAGGTCTGTCACATGAGGATGGCTGCTTGCGTTGTGGCCGAAACGTGATAATTATTTTATTGTTTTATTTTCATGATTTCCCTTCTACGTGACTTTAACGAAAGAACCAAGAAGATGAATCCCTCAGTCACGAAAGCTTTAAATGGAAAATGATTGGAATCGTACAGAAATGACATAACACCCAATTTCAAAGCAAATGCGGTCCACCCTTCTGAAACGCCCTGTAATTTACGAGTTTTGAATAATTGTAACCAAACAATAAACCAGACACGTGAATTTGTGAACTTTCACTGCAACTTGTGTAGAGACCTTTAATCTGTGTAATTGGCCACGTGTGTGTGTACATACAAAGACAAAGATTCCCCCGGTATATCCTTCACAGACTATTGGGGCAAGTGCTGTTAGCGAGTGGCGATGTTCGCACACTGCACCGGGTACGCATTTGAGGCTGAGTCGATGTAGGGGCGGCTCAGGACCGGTTAAAAATAATCGCCACTGGTTATGGGGGCCGTCCATAAATGACGTCACGCGATTTTGGACGATTTTTTACCCCCCCCCCTCGTCACACGGCGTCACAAAAAGTCAAACCCCCCTGAAATATGACGTCACACAGCTCTGCTCACCCCAAATAATATAAAACATGCTTCAAATCGCTTTAAACTATCATTGTAGTGCTATTTAATGTGGCGCTGCACTCTGATGTAGGAGAAAACTTTCATTAAAAAGTCTATTTAATTAAGTAGAACGTGTTGTCTATTTATTTAAAGTTGCCCATTTTGATGTGACGTCACATTTCTCAACCCCCACCCCCCCTCGTCACAAATCGTCACAAATGTCTGACCCCCCCCAAGGTCCGTGACGTCATTCATGGACATCCCCTTTCCAACGGCTTTTTAATAAATGTTCTTTCCTACAACATCAGAGTGCAGCGCCACATTAAATACGCACTACAATGACAATCGTTCAAAACGATTTGAAGCATGTTTTAATTTTTTTTTGGGGGGGGGGGGGGCAGAGCTTTGTGACGTCATATTTGAGGGGGGTCTGACTTTTTGTGACGCCGTGTAACGAGGTGGGGTTAAAAAATCAGCCAAAATCGCGTGATGTCATTTATGGACTGTCCCTAAACACAAAACTTGAACTCTGAATCCCGTTCTCTGACATCACCACTAAGCATTACCTCATCGGTGTAAAACTCCAGGGGGGCGGTGCGCCTCGCTAGTGACGTCATGTCACCTCTGCTTGGTCACCGCAAATATCTGTTCCGGTATAATCCTTATTTGGGCAAAGCTACGCCCAGTGACTGGCGGCTCATTAACATAATCTAGGATCTAAGCTTTGGTGACTGCAGGAATTGGTTATTTCGGTAAAGAAATTAAATAAAAATGAAATTAACATAATATATTCGTTAAAGCCGTCGCGAGTTCTTTTTTAATTGCGACGGGTTCAGCACCCACGCCCCATCATCCCTCGACGCGTGACTTTACCGAAAGAGCCAATGAGTGTACAACGAGTTGAGTCATTCCTGCAGTTGACGAAAACTTAAATTCTCGAATAAGTTATTCAGTTACCCAGCCCCGCTCGTTGGGGGCGTGTCTTGTACCCCGGAAGTGAATATTACGTCACATCCTGCTGCCGCCATAACGAGAAGCTGCCGTTGAAATTTGAGGTGAGAGATTTTCATCGTGGTGGTGGTGGTGGTTGTTGTTGTGGTGGTTGTTGTTTACCCAGGTAGAGCCTCTCTCTCGTAGGGATGTCAATTGAGTCGCAGCGAGTATGGGAATCCATGTCCAGGTTGGGACATTACAACGTGGGGCCTAGCCACGCGGGGCCTCGCCTCCTGCCCTCGCCTGAAAGCCTTTGCTTTAATTCTCTCGCTTCAACTTGATCTGGAAGCTTTCGTGACGGCAGCAGAAACAAAATAAATGAAACCAATTTAATTTAGTTTCATCATTTATTTTAGTTGTTTATTCATATTTTTTTCTTTCATAAAAATATATATTTTTTTAGAGATACATAGGCACACAGAGAGACACACGTAGGCACACACAGAAACAACACCTCTGTGACAAGGCCTTAAATAGAGAGAGAAGGGGGCTGAGAGAGAGGGGGGTAGAGAAATGAGCATGGCAATGAGAGATTTGGAGCTTTCGTGACTGCAGGAAATACAGCACGAGGACACTTTCGGTTTTTATTTTATGTAACCAGGCCAAGCCCGCTTGAGCTGCTGTACCGCTCTTATGATTTGAAGCTTTCGTGAGTGCAGGAATCCATACTCTTTGGTTTTTTCGGTAAAGTCACGTAGGAAGAAAAAATAAATTAAGTAATAGCATACGACGTTTCCTTTGCAACACGAGCAATCACCATCAGGTACAAATGAATGAGAAAGCAAAGCTTGTAAACTTGAACTATACTCTTTGGTTCTTTCGGTAAAGTTACGTAGGTATAAAATTAAATAAATTTAGAACTACAATGCAATACAACACAGAGAGTCGGCTAAGATAAGTCAACTCTCCACCTGGTTTATTAACGTTCTTCCAAAGATTGCTAAATTTGAGAGAGAGAACTTAACACAGACACGAAGACACACTGACACACAAGCAGAGAGAGACACACAGAGAGAAACACACACAAGCAGATAGATAACACAGAGACAGAGAGAGAGACACACACACAGACACACAGAGAGATAACACAGACAGAGAGAGACACACACATAGGCGCACAGAGCGAGACACACATAGGCACACAGAGAGAGAGAGAGACACAGAGAGAGACACCACAGAGACGCACAGAGAGACACACACACACGTAGGTACACAGAGAGAGATAACACAAAGACAGAGACACACATAGGCACACAGAGAGAGACACAATGAGAGAGAGACACACAGACACACACATAGGCACACAGAGAGATAACACAGACAGAGAGAGAGACATACACATAGGCACACAGACACACACATAGGCACACAGAGAGAGATAACACAGACACAGAGAGACAGAGAGACACACAGGCACACAGAGAGAGATGACACAGAGACACACACATAGGCACACACAGAAACAACACCTGTGTGGAGGCCTTAAATAGAGAGAGAAGGGGGCTGAGAGAGAGGGGGGGGTAGAGAAATGAGCATGGCAATTATAGATTTGGAGCTTTCGTGACTGCAGGAAATACTACAACACGAGGACACTTTCGGTTTTTATTTTATGTAACCAGGCCAAGCCCGCTTGAGCTGCTATACCGCTCTTATGATATGAAGCTTTCGTGAGTGCAGGAATCCATACTCTTTGGTTCTTTCGGTAGAGTCACGTAGGTAGAAAATAAAAAAAATCACGACGTTTCGGGCACAACACAAGCGTCCGCTCTTGTTTTCAAAAGCGACCTGCCCACACAACAAAGGTGGGCTTTGTTAACGTATGGAAATGACTATCGGTCAAAGGCTCTAAACGCGTGCTGATTTTCACTCTTAAATGTGGAGGGCGATCTGGAGGAAAATCCACGCCACCACAGAGAGAGAGGGAGACACGCAAACTCAGCCATGTTGATTTGATCCTGAATTATTTGGTGGAGTGAGGAAGCATTGAAAAAGTTTTGGTTTAGCCATGTTTGTTTTTTGTAGTACACAGTTAGCCTGATAACTTTAATCTAAATTCTTCTATGGTTGTTTTTGTTGACTTGCATCCCACTGGGATTTTCTGCATACAGCGTTGAAATGCGGTGTTTTTTCTGCTGTTTCTTGTTCACGTTTTTGTTTGTTGCGTTTGCCCCCGAGTCAAGAGCCGCATGGCTCACGGGGTTATCTATATATAAAAGGGAAATTTGTGAATGTGTATCTGTTCGAAATGTTTAGCATACTTTCCGACATGCAACAAACTTAACATTTGGCATGTGGGTACCTTCCAGACTGTACACAATGCAAAAAGTTAAAAGTTGACTTTTGCATTTTTCTGGGGGGGGGGTTGGGTCGCAACAATGGATATATTTTGCACGGCACGTGAGCGGTGACCTCACGTCTGTGATGTCACCCGCATGCGGCAGCGTCACGTAGTGTGGATCCTGACATTTACGCATCCCCCACCCCCCATCCTCCGCGTAGGCCGTGGATTCATTCCAGACAAGAATCCAAGTCTCGTGCGAAGCCAGGTAGTAAAGCTAGTACCTAATAAATGAAACTGAAATAAATCAATGAAACTGAAACATTAATACTGAGCAGATGAAGGTGTGGGGCCAGGCATGGTTCTGGACATGCCACCACCTGTTTAACACGGCAGTGTCAAGTTTGTGTTTGCAGTAAAGTCTATTAATTATATTGAAAACGGAGGTTATATGAAAACAATGGTTTATGTTTTTTGTTTTTATCTGGAACTCTTTATGAGAATGGAAGCAGTCAGGAAGTTGACACAGCACACATACAGCTGACGTTAGATCTGTTCATCCCAGCATTCAAGGAAATCTGAGCCTGGCTTCACACCTCTAAGTTGCGATTGAACATGAATTTATGCATAAGACAAGTAGTATTATTTTCAACACCCTTTGCTATGTCAGCTGAATTTACCTCTCATGAATATTCATTTTGTAGCCAGACAGCCGAAATTGTGTGCTTGGAGTTTTGGGTTAACATTCATTTTGAAGAAATGTTTCTGTCCATTTGCCCTCTCATAGTGCGCCATAACAGTCCGTGTGATGAATTTGGGAAACTTTTTAACTCTATCATGAATATATGAATATGTATAGACGTGTTAGTCATGTGTGACTGTATTTATATATACTCTTTGGTTCTTTCGGTAAAGTTACGTAGGTAGAAATAAAATAAGTAATATTTTAAAAAACTTTTAAAAACACGCTTTTATGAAATGTACTAGTAATGGAAGAACTCCACGACTCCAGGAAGTGGCCCCGAGGCTTGCCATAACGTAAGCGACCGTGGTCAATTACAGCCAACGTCAGTTTACCGTGGACAATTAGACCCAAGCCGAAACATAACATGTAAAAAAGATTGTTTAAATATTTTTTATTTAATGATCTTATATATTAAAGTCTCCGTGCGCTCGCGCTTGCGGGGGATTTGGCTCTCGGACGGTGGGGTTTAACACTGAAATAATTTGCCAGGCGGCACGCCCTAAGACCCGTGGTGGGTATAGGCTATTCCGTTTTCCCGTCCGTAAACTTTAAAGTAGTTTAATTAACACATTTGTGCCATTTCTATTATTCATTATTTACTTAATGCACGACATCGACTGTACCAAGTGACTCCAATTGCGTGGGGGGGGGGCGGACCCTGCCAAGTCATGCGCGTCGCTCCAGCTCACGGGAGACATTTTCTTTAACGCGTTTTACAGTCAACATGTACACACATGACGCTGCGGATATTTCTTCACAGTGTCATGTCCTCTTCGCCGCCCCCCCAACATGATGCGTTAAATTTATACTACAGACTCCGTAGATAATAATATTTTACTGCTTACATAGCATTATTCTTGCACGGGTGGTGGATGTTGAAGAGGGGGTAGCGGCTCAGCCCCTAGCCTGGCAACGTGCCAACTCCGCGCCTCGCCAAGACGGGGGCTACGCATCGCACAAGGCCTCAACACGCCTATGCTAAGTACAAATTTCCTTGCTTCTTACGCTAACAACTCAAGTCCATTGTTTATTATTGTTAAACACATTAGTTGACAAACATTACAATAATAATGTTTGTGTGCAGATAAAAACTCAGCTTCATTGTTTACCATTATGAAACGAGTTGACATGTTACAATAATTATGTTTGTGTACACAAAACTCTTTTTGGATTTTTGGCTTGCTCAATTTCCTCTTTATTTGATGCGCTTTTATAACGCTGCCACGGTCTACTGCCAGTCTGTGATTTCCCCTTATTTCTTCAATACATTTCTATTGTTTCCATCGCTCACGTCACACTATTTACTCATACGTAGTACTGCGATACTGATAGCTGTGCCATCATCGGGGATTGCTGTGCCCGTCGATATGTGTGTGTGTGAGTCCATGTGTGTGTCTTTGAGTCCATATATGTGTGCGTGTAGAGCCATGCGTGTCTTTCACTCCATGTGGGTGTCTTTTTCGAACGGACAACGTCAAAAGTGTTTATGTGTGTGTGTTAGTCCATATGTGTGTTAATCCATGTCTGTGTATCTAAAGTAGATATCTGTGTGTCACAGTCCATATGTGTGTGTAGGGCTATGTGTGTGTCAGTCTATGTATGTGTAAGTTCATGTGTGTGTGTCTTAGTCCATATGTGTGTGTGTGAGTACATATGTGTGTTTACGTCAATGTGTATTTTAGTCCACGTATTGCTGTGTGCGAGTCGGTGTGTGTGTGTGAGTCGCTGTATGTGTGTACGTCCATATATGTGAGTGCAACTCCATGTGTCTATATCTCAAGTGGATGTCTGTGTGACAGTCGACATGTGTGTGTACGGCAATGTGTGTGGCACTCTATGTATGCGTGTGTGTCGCTGTATGTGTGTACGTCGATATGTGTGTGTAACTCCATGTGTGCGTATCTCAAGTACATGTCTATGTATGTGTGAGTCCATATGTGTGTGTGTCTGTAAGTCGATGTGTTTGTGTGTCTCAGTCCATGTGCGTGTGTGATAGTCGCTGTGTGTGCATGCCTCCATGTTAGTCAGTGTAACTTCATTTATTTGCATGTCTGTAGGTCCATGTGTGCATCTTAGTCCATGCGTGTGCTTTATTGACCTGCTCAAGGCCTATGATACCATCAGTAGGCCTGGCCTCTGGGTTGCTCTTCGCGCTTTCCGAGTCCCGAACCCACTCATCACCATCCATAAGGACCTTCATGATGGTGAGCGGCCCCGCGTCTTAATTACATGGCCGTGAGTCAGAGCAATTCCCTTTACACCTTGGGGTGCAACAGGGATGTCCTCTGGCTCCCACATTGGACCACGTAGTTCATCGAGCCTTCAATGACTGTACCGGAAGAATTCCCATCTGCTACAGATACAATGGGAGGCTGATCGATGCCCGGGTGCGGTCAAGGGATGGCTCCCTATTGCTCAACCACGTTATGTATGCCGATGATCTGCTAATGGCTGCTCACTCGGAGGAGGAGTTCCAGGTGCTGCTGCTGAACCTGGAGCTTGCCACCAACAGGTGGGGCCTTACCATCAGCCCAAACAAAGCTAAGCACCTGCCTGGCTATTTTGTACCATCGGACACTCTACCCCCACAACTCCCAATTGGTGATGGGCCAGTTGTGGAGACAGTGGAGAGTTTCCCTGGGCAGTGTGCTAATGACCGGCTCCGGTTTAACAGCAGAGGTCTCACTCCGAATCAGTCGAGCTGCAGTATCTTTTCATTGGCTGCGTAACGCTGTGTGGAAGCTACCTGGTCTATCACTCCGTACGAAGCTTCAGGTGTTCTCGGCCACGGTCATTCCCTCCCTTCTCTACGCTTGCGAAACTTGGACCCCCCTAATGGAACATCTTCGCCAGTTAGAAACATTTAGGCTGGCCTGCCTACGATCCATCCTGGCTTTAACCAGGCTGCATTGTGTGAGGAGCTCACAAATCCTTGAAAGATGTGGACAAAGTCCCATCCGTGACCTCCGGCAGGCAAGGCTGCGTTGCCTGAGTCATGTAGCCCGCATGGCCAGCCACCACATGCCTAAACAGCTTTTGTTCCGCCGGATCGAGGGGGCTAAACGGGTGCGGCACGGGCTGGAGAAGACATGGAGTTATGTGCTACAGGAAGACTTGGAGCTGAGTCCACTTGCGGATGACTGGTACCAGCCGTGTCAAGATCGGCCACTGTGGAGGAGGCTCCTGAAAGACGCTACTGGCCAGTTGGAGGCAGTCACCCTCCAACAACAACGGAGGGCGGAGGAGCGACGCTCACAACAACGAGCGGAGCACCGGGTGGCTATAGAACAGAAAGTTGCCACAGTAGGGGCCACAGGTGCTGCATCAGCCAGTCGTCTCAGTCAGTCGACCTGTGCTATCTGGGTTTGCCCCGGGACCTCTTGCCAGCGGGCGTTTGACACTTCACATGGCCTCAAGGTGCACATAGCCTGGCACAAGCGTTGTTGTGACGTCACCGCCACTTAGTGGCGAATGGCAGATGTTCAGTCTATGTGTAGTATTCTGAATGACGGCGGGAGACCACTTGACGGGTAGCACTCTTTATTAACACTTGTCTTGCCACAATAACACGTGTGGTCACTACAGCTCACGCTACACGTTCCATCCGACACGTGTGGTTACTACAGCTCACGCTACACGTTCCACCCGGCTACACACACACGGGCATTCCAGCCCCGTAGCATCCGGGGGAACCTACAGACCCACCCCAGCTTGGGCGTGGGTCACGACCTCTGGGTCCCGCGGCCCAGCCCTCAAACGGACGTCCGGCCCCGGGTCCCAAGGTCCCGCCTCTGAGCCACACAGGGTCCCGGTCCCTACAAGGACAGCGGGACTAGGGGTCTCAGGGCCCTATCTCTTCCTCCTTCGTCTTCTGTCTTCACTGGTCACCAACTCCCCGAGCGCCCGCGCACACCGCCTTATATAGCCCTCCGCTCCGAGGAGACGGAGCCTATGCGGACCGCGATGTGAGCACCCACCTTAGTTGACCAATCACCACACGCTGCCACACGATCCCTTCGCTGTCAGCGCGCGTCACCAACACACAGCCAATCACCACCACATAACCCATGACCCCGCGCTGACCTACGATCCCTCACTGTCAGCGCGCGTCACCAACACACACAGCCAATCACCACGCGCTGACACACGATCCCTACTGTCAGCGCGTATCACCACTACATATGTATGTATGTGAGAGTCCATTTCTGCGTGTAACTCTATTTTTGTGTATCAATGGATTTGCGTGTGTAACTACATGTGTCTGCCTTTTTCGCCCGGGCAACGCCGGGTAGTCACCGCTAGTAGAATATAGTATTGTCATCAGTATGGCATAAGTATACCAATTTAACACGTAGGCTTTCGCGACCAATATTATTCATAATCAACGTTTTTGGGTTTAGATCGCGTTATTTATAAATGTGTCGTAACCCTCCACCACCCGACACGGCCAATCAGTAAAAAAGTGTCACGTTGACAAAAGACAAATTAGTTCACTGCTTTAGCCCACCGGTGTGTTGAAGCGCGAAACCACAACATTTACAATTTGAGTACGACGTTTCACTGGTAATTGCATCCAGCATCATCGGGCAATTCGCCAGAATTCTGGCGACGTGACACTTTTTTACTGATTGGCCGTGTCGGGTGGTGGAGGGTTACGACACATTTATAAATAACGCGATCTAAACCCAAAAACGTTGATTATAAGTATACCAAGTTTGCAGTCGATACCACATTGGGAAGTGGGTTAAAATGGAGTTACAAGATTTGAGGATACAACAACGACAACAATGACAACAACAACAGACAGAGTGAGTTAAATGAAAGCGTGTATTAAAATAAATCACGCAAGAACATCTCAGCTATCGCGATTTTCACCTGAAGACGAACGCTTGTGTTGCGTTCGAAACGTCGTCATTTATGTTATTTCTACCTACGTGACTTTACCGAAAGAACCATAGAGTATGGATTCCTGCAATCATGAAAGCTTCAAATCAAGATTGTGTACATATATATGCGTATATTCATTCCTCTGTGCCTCGCTACTGACGTGTAGATGGTATTTTCTGTCTGCAGATGTCGCTTCCTCTGACGCTTCCTCTGCAGAATTGGTCTGATGGAGGACAGGCAGTCAGCGCGGCTCGGTACGGCAAGGCAACAATGGGATCATCGTGCATACAGCACGGATCCGACTGAAAGTTTGACTCAGCACCAGAAAAAACACACGGGAGGAAAGCCCTTCAAATGCACTCTGTGTGGAATGGCGTTTGCAGATTCATCAACTCTTCAAAGACACCAGAGAAAACACACGGGAGAGAAACACTTCAAGTGCAGTGTGTGTGGGAAGGCATTTGCACAGTCACAACAACTTGCACAACACCAGAGAACACACACAGGAGAGAAACCCTTCAAGTGCAGTGTGTGTGGGAGGGCATTTTCACATTCATCTGATCTTACAAAACACCAGAGAACACACACAGGAGAGAAACCCTTCAAGTGCAGTGTGTGTGGGAAGGCATTTTCACAGTCACAAAATCTTGCACAACATCTTGCACAACACCAGAGAACACACACAGGAGAGAAACCCTTCAAGTGCAGTGTGTGTGGGAAGGCATTTTCACATTCATCTTATCTTACAAAACACCAGAGAACACACACAGGAGTGAAACCCTTTAAGTGCAGTGTGTGTGGAATGGCGTTTGTACGTCTATCAAATTGTCAAATACACCAGAGAACACACACAGGAGAGAAACCCTTCGAGTGCACTCTGTGCGGGAAGGCGTTTGCACGGTCACAAGGTCTTCAAGAACACCAGAGAACACAGAAGCATCAGAAAATCTACAAGGAGTGGAGTCTGAAATCAGCTTGTGAAAGTCAAAGTGCCGTAAGGAGCCCATCCCTCATGAAACAAGTACCGGAAGAAAATCCCAGCTTGGGCACTTTTAAAGGTATCAAGGCGGAAGTTGAAGAGGTGATTGTGAAATGTGAAGAGGTGACGGTGAAGAGCGAAGAAGTGAAGGTAAAATGTGAAGATGAAGATTCGACTCCAAAATGGGACCTTCACATCGATGGAGACAACGTGAAGCAGGAAGGAAATTCTGACTGTGAGGCAGAGCGAGGCAACTCACAGCAGTTTGTGGAAGTGGAGGTGTGGGTGGACTTCCTAGACAATACAAAGTCAAATGGAGACCCGGTAGATGTGTAAGCCTGAGACGATGTCCCTCCCAATAGATGCACCTTTGTCACAGGCCTTTAATGAAAATAATGTGAAGTAGAACATGGAAATCCTAGGTTCAACCTACAGGGTAAGAGCGGCCAGTCTTGGTGGATCTGTGGGTTGGATAAGTATCTCACCAGGAGCCTCGGTGATTCACACTGAACCCTATGGGAGCCTTCGTCTGGCTCTGTGATCCTCGGTGATTAACACTGAACCCTATGGAAGCCTTAGTCTGGCTCTGAGCTTCAGTGATTAACACTGGACCCTATGGGAGCCTGAGTCTGGCCCTTTGAGCCTCAGTGATTAACACTGAAGCCTATGGGAGCCTGAGTCTGGCCCTGTGAGCCTCAGTGATTAACACTGAAGCCTATGGGAGTCTGAGTCTGGCTTTGTGAGCTTCGGTAATTAACACTGAACACGATGGATGGGAGCCAGTGACATGGGGTGAGGTCAGTAACACTGAAGCCTATGGGAGTCTGAGTCTGGCTTTGTGAGCTTCGGTAATTAACACTGAACACGATGGATGGGAGCCAGTGACATGGGGTGAGGTCAGTGGCTGGGGAGGCACCGGGGGCGTGGCCTCACTGAGTGGGGGGGTGTCTGACACTCCCCCCCCCCCCTCAGTGAGGCAGATGTGATAGCTGCCTCCCCTGGTGCTTTTTCATTGCAGTTTCATGACGAGACCAGCGAGCCTACGTATCTTTATACACATACAGTAGAACCTCTGGTCACGAACACTTCTGACCACGACCAAATCGGGTTCCGACCAAAAAATGTACAACATTTTTTAATCTGCTCACGAACACATACTCGGGTGGCGATCAAACACGGCCGCGGCCGATTTCCCTTTCCGCGCCATTTTTGTTGTTAAATTACACAAAGCGTAACAGTTATTACTCTTTGGTTCTTTCGGTAAAGTCACGTATAAGGATAAAATAATACGACGTTTCGATTGCAACACAAGCAATCATCAGGTATAAATGAAATAGCAACAAAAATCTAACCAGAAAACTATAGACAGACATATAAGCAGACAGATATCACCAAGATACATAGAGAGTAACACATAGGCACAGAGAGGGAGATCGTCTCTGTGGCGAGGCCTTAAATAGACAGAGGGGGCGGGGGCAGAGAGAGGGAGGGGTTAGAGAAAAAATTTACATGTCAATGAGTACGGCGACGCGTGGTCAAGTACGCAAGCTTGAACATTAGGAAAGAGGGAGAAAGAACACACTAAATTAAATAACCTAGCAAAATATCGAAATGTTATGTAATACAACACATAGAGTCGGTCAACACAATTAACGCATAGCCTGATCGATTACGTATTTCAAAGATTGCTAAGTTAGAATATTTAAGTGTGAAAATTCCAAAGAGAGACAAAAGAGGAACGGAGACACAGACAGAGCAGAACATAACGACAAAAAACGAGTGGAGACAGAAAAAGTACACTAAATACACAGGCAGAGAGAGAAAACAAAAAACCCAGAGAGAGAGAAAAAAGATGAACTTGAAACTTCCCCGTAGAAGTGGTTCGATCTTGTGTGAGTGTAGTCATACCCCTCCCCCCTCATTCAAGCCATAATTTAGAGAGCAAAAGCGCTGAGTATGTAAATCGCTAACAAAAGAACCCGTTAATTTCTTCTCGCATCATTCATACGATGATGCGGTGAAGTAAACGTTAATACAATATTATGGTGAATGCTTCTAAAAACAATACTGTACCCATATATTACTGTTAACTTACTTTAAATAGAAACATGAATTACTCGTACGAATATTCTCTCTCAGAATCGACCGACTGATGTAGCAGACGACACAATCGTCTTGTTGAACGATTCTAAACCTTGACGCGGCAATGTTAGTTTTCTCTGTTCAAGGTTTTCTCAGTGTTATGCAATGTTTTTACATTTAGTTTACTATTACACTGAATTCTATGGCATAATTAACTTTTTGTGCTTAAAAATCTTTAAAAAAAACTATGTATATACAGTTCGTAGGAGTCTGTAACGGATTAATCGTATTTACATAAATCCAATGGGGAAATTAGGTTCAAGTCACGACCAAATCGGGTTGTGACCAAAGTTATGGAACGAATTATGGTCGTGACCAGAGGTTCTACTGTACTTGAACTAAGTTACCCGGACTATGGAAGGCGAGGACATGTAATGAAGGGGTCTACAAACATTCCATTGGTGACATGCTGAGATAGTAACAGGCACGCCCTTACTGCCCGCGTTCCATCCAGTGTCTGAGGGGTTGCGCAATCAGAGGGGAGGCTGAGCGCGTCGCTGCCTCACCTCTCGTCTTTCCCTGTACTTGCAGCGAAGCTCCGCAAATTTGGCGATTTTGACTATAAATAAGTAATTAAGAAAAAACCTTTTTAAAAACACGCTTTTATGAAATGTACTAGTAATGGCAGGACTCCATGACTCCAGGAAGTGGCCCCGAAGCTTGCCATAACGTAAGGGACGGTGGACAATTACAGCCAACGTCAGTTGACCGTGGGGACAATTAGACCCAAGCCGAAACATAACATGTAAAAAAGATTGTTAATTTTTTTTTTTATGATAGAATATAGTATTGTCATCAGTATGGCATAATTACAGTGAGGGAAAAAAGTATTTGATCCCCTGCTGATTTTGTGCGTTTGCCCATCGTGGACAATTAGACCCAAGCCGAAACATAACATATGAAAAAGAATGTTTACAAATATATACACATTTATAAAAAAAAAAGTATTAAGTAGAACCAACAAACAGTATGAATCCTTGCATTCACGAAAGCTTCAAATCTAGAATTAAGCAGAACTTTTGTCTATATGTATTTAAAGTTGCGCATTTTGATGTGACGTCACATTTCTCAAACCCCCGGCCCCTGGTCTTTTTAATAAATGTTTTCTCCTACAACAGAGTGCAGCGCCACATTAAATACGCACTACAATGACAATAGTTTAAAGCGATTTGAAGCGTGTTTATATATTTGGGGGGGGGGGGCAGAGCCTTGTGACGTCAAATTTGAGGGGGTCTGACTTTTTGTGACGCTGTGTGACGAGGGGGGTCAAAATAGGCCAAAAACACCGCACGTCATTTATGAACGGCCGCAAAACTTGAACTCTGACCCCCGTTCTCTAATGTCACCACTAAGCATGACCTCATCGGTTGAAACGCCTGGGGGGGGCGGTGCGCCTCGCTAGTGACGTCATGTCACCCCTGCTTGGTCACCGCCAATATCTGTTCCGGTAGAATCCTTATTTGGGCAAAGCTATGCCCAGTGACTGGCGGCTCATTAACATAATCTAGGATCTAAGCTTTGGTGACTGCAGGAATTGGTTATTTCGGTAAAGAAATGAAATAAAAAAATAAAATTAACATAATATAATCGTTAAAAGCCGTCGCGAGTTTGTTTTTTATTGCGACGGGTTCAGCATCCACGTCCCATCATCCCTCGACGCGTGACTTTACCGAAAGAACCAATGAGTGTTCAGTTACCCAGCCCCGCTCGTTGGGGGCGTGTCTTGTACCCCGGAAGTGAATATTCCGTCATCCTGCTGCTGCCACAACGTAGCGAGGTAACGAGAAGCTGCCGATGAAATCCGAGGTGAGAGATTTTCATCGTGGTGGTGGTGGTTGTTGTGGTGTTTACCCAGGTAGAGCCTCTCTCTCGTAGGGATGTCAATTGAGTCGCAGCGAGTATGGGAATCCATGTCCAGGTTGGGACATTACAACGTGGGGCCTATCCACGCGGGGCCTCGCTCCTGCCCTCGCCTGAAGGCCTTTGCTTGAATTATCTCGCTTCAACTTGATCTGGAAGTATTCTTAGGTTTTTTCGGTAAAGTCATGTAGGTAAAAACATTAAAAAGTAAAATAAAATAAAAATCACGACGTTTCGGAGGCAACACAAGCTTCCGTCTTCAGGTGGTATCACCTGAAAAAAACAAAAGAATTATCTCGTTTAAACTTGATCTGGAGCTTCGTGAGTGCAGGGATCCATACTATTTGGTTCTTTCGGTAAAGTCACGTAGAAAGAAAACATTCATTATGTAATAGCATACGATGTTTCCTTTGCGACACGAGCAATCACCATCAGGTACAAATGAATGAGAAAACAAAGCTTGTAAACTTAGAACTATATTCTTTGGTTCTTTCGGTAAAGTTACGTAGGTATAAAATAAAATAAATTTATAACTACAATGCAATACAACACAACACAGCGAGTCGGCTAACATTACAGTCAACACCCCACCTGGTTAAATTAACGTTCTTCAAGATTGCTAAATTTGAGAGAGAGAACTAAACACAGACACGGAGACACACAGACACACAAGCAGAGAGAGATACAGACACACAGAGAGAGACACACATAAGCAGAGAGAGATGAGACAGAGAGACACACATAGGCATTACAGAGAGATACACACACAGGCACACAGAGAGATAACACAAAGACAGAGAGACACACACATAGACACACAGAGAGAGACACAATGAGAGATAGAGACACA